>NW_012109517.1:0-1146 GCF_000951045.1 Mandrillus leucophaeus | reverse complement strand
AGAAAATGTGGCACATATACACCATGGAATACTATGCAGCCATAAAAATGGATGTATTTGTGCCCTTTGTAGGGACATGGATGCAGCTGAAAACCATCATTCTCAGCAAACTATCACAAGAACAGAAAACCAAAAACTGCATGTTCTCACTCATAGGTGAAAATTGAACAATGAGATCACTTGGACATAGGAAGGGGATCATCACACACCGGGGCCTATTGTGGGGAGGGGGGAGGGTGGAAGGATAGCATTAGGAGATATACCTAATGGAAATGACAAGTTAATGGGTACAGCACACTAACATGGCACATGTATACATATGTAACAAACCTGCACGTTGTGCACATGTACCCTAGAACTTAAAGTATAATAATAATAAAAAAAGATAATGCTAATTAACAAGCAAAAAAGAAAAATCATTAGGCAACATTTATATCCATTGAGAATTATAGTTGAAGCAGAGAATTGAATAATATGATCCCATTATTTTCTGAAATTATCATGTTACATATGTAAATATTAAATATTTCCTTATTACCTGTGTTAAAAATTACTTTAGTGACAAATTTCCTGAAGTTTTTTTTTTTTCCTTTTCTCTAAACCACTAGTATGATTGCACTACATGTCACTATAGTAAGGGAGTATATTTCTATATTCAGTCCTCTAAATTAGATTTCTTAAGGTATAGGCTTACTGCTTATTGCTCTGTTACTGAGATTTATAAACATCACTGTATGTCTATAACTAGGTGAATCAGAAGATTTTGGAGAAGTAGATAGTTTGATTTCCCAGTGCCAGACACATTATCTCATTTAGTTATCTATCCTGAATAAAGGAGGCATAGCGGCCAGTCATCTACCAGCAATCCATAAAACTTCCAAGGAAAAATTGATTCTAGTTGTCTTTTTTGCTATGTCAGTAATACTATGCTTTTCATAGTATTATGGCTCAAAGGAATGATTCTGTGGCATGCATATGATACCAAATTTGATTTAAAAGTAGTCTCTTTACAATTTTGTAGTCATTCTATAAGGATTCACCAACTGAAGGGGGGCGGAGCAAGATGGCCGAATAGGAACAGCTCCAGTCTCCAACTCCCAGCGCGAGCGACACAAAAGACCGGTGATTTCTGCATTTTCAACTGAG
>NW_012109516.1:0-1117 GCF_000951045.1 Mandrillus leucophaeus | reverse complement strand
CATGCCTGTAATCCCAGATACTCAGGAGGCTGAGGCAGGAGAATCGCTTAAACCTGGGAGGCAGAGATTGTAGTGACCCGAGATTGTGTCATTGCACTCCAGCCTGGGCATCGACGGCAAAACTCTGTCCAAAAAAAAAAAAAAGAGAAAGAGCAGTTTCATGCATTGATCCTAAAGGTTGGGTTTATCTCCAACTTATCTAAACTGTCAGGAATGCTTAGCGATTTGAATTCCATAGAGAAAAGAAGACAGGTTTGAAAGACTTCATGGGTTTTAAGAGGACACTTAGTCGGGTGCAGGGGCTTACACCTGTCATTCCAGTACTGTGGGAGGCCAAGGTAAGAGGATGGCTTGAAACCAGGAGTTTGAAACCAGTCTGGACCACATAGTGAGACTCTCCCCCTATTTCAAGTAATGATAATAACAATAATAATAATAGAGGAAGCTGATTGTAAGCTGCAAATTTTTTAATAAAGAAAAAGGTCATTGTGGAGTCACATTCCTGAGGAAAGGCATTTGTAAGAAGCTTGTGAGGAGACGCCCTGAGAACCGGGGGTGATGTCCCTTCAGGAAGAAAAGAACAGATCGTCAATGCCGGGACCTTGGAGGTGGTCATAGAGAATTTGGGTTTTATCTGACAGTGAAGGAGAGCTGTCTCATGATTTATGACCAAGGCCCATCCACTCTGGCTCGTGTTCCAATATCAATACACTTGACCAAGTACAGCACACACTGTAAAGTGAGTGTGCAGCTGGGACCAGGAACAGGCATTCTTTCTTGAGAAACCACAGTGTGTCTCTGAAAAAAAGTCCAGTAGGTAGGCTGGGTGCAGTGGCTCACGGCTGTAATCCCAGCACTTTGGAAGGCCCAGCACTTTGAGTCGAGGAGTTCGAGACGAGCCTGGCCAAAATGGCGAAACCCCATCTCTACTAAAAAAAAAAAAAAAAAAAAAAAATTAGGCCGGGCATGGTGGCTCATGCCTGTAATCCCAGCACTTTGGGATTGGGAGGCCCAGGCGGGCAGATCACCTGAGGTCAGGAGTTCGAGACCAGCCTGGCCAACATGGTGAAACCCCGTCTCTACTAAAAATACAAAACGTAGCCAGGCGTGGTGGCGG
>NW_012109515.1:0-1334 GCF_000951045.1 Mandrillus leucophaeus | reverse complement strand
TGAGCCACCACACCCGGCCAATCAGTTTCTTTTTCTTTTTGAGACAGAGTCTTGCTCTGTCACCCAGCCTGGAACACAGTGGTGTGACCTCGACTCACTGCAACCTCTGCCTCCTGGGCTGAAGCGATCCTCCCACCTCAGACTCCCAAGTAGCTAGGACTACAGGCGTGCACCACCATGCCAGGCCAATTTTTCTTTTTCTTTCTTTTTTGATTTTTTTTGAGGCGGAGTCTTAGCTCTGTTGCCTAGGCTAGAGTGCAGTGGCACAATCTTGGCTCATTGCAACCTCTGCCTCCCAGGTTCAAGCGATCCTCCTGCCTCAGCCCCGCTAGTAGCTGGGACTACAGGAACATGCCACCATATCTGGCTAATTTTTGTATTTTTAGTAGAGATGGGGTTTTGCCATGTTGACCAGGCTGGTCTCGAACTCCTGACCTCAGGTGATCCACCCACCTTGGCCTCCCAAAGTGCTGGGATTACACGCGTGAGCCACCGCTTCCAGCCCTAATTTTTCTATTTTCAGTTGAGACAGGGTTTCACCATGTTGGCCAGTCTGGACTCGAACTCCTGATCTCAAGTGATCTGCCTGCCTCGGCCTCCCAAAGTGCTGGGATTACAGGTGTGAGCCTCCGCGCCTGGCCCAATCAGTGTTTCTTAATCGGGTGCACATCATAGTCACCTGGGAGTACCTTCTTCCAAGTCCCATCATCCACCTTAATCAGAACCATCATGCCAGGCGGCCCCAGGTGCCTGACGAAAGGATCTATATACCCTGCAGATGCCAGCAGAACGGAGGGGGTCTGGCCAGTCTCGGGCAGTGCCCGCCTGCCTCACCCCTTCAGTCACATGCTACCCCTCTGCTACCCAGGAGGCCTCCATGATGCTCCCTGAGGCCCGGCCTGCCTCTTGTCCTTCTAGCTGACCTCCTACATTCATTGGTGCTATGGCAGGGCCTCCCCTCTGCAGGGCACCTGCAGGTTTCCGGGGGCCTCTTGGGGATACCTGGCCTCATTCATGGAGACCTCAGGCTCCCTGGGGAGGTACCAGGGTGGAGAGGGGCTATATATTTTTCAAGGTGGTCAGCCATCTATTGCATGCCCACCTGGACTACATCTATCTCTGCCTTTAGGAAATTTATTCAATTTTTTTTTTTAAGAGACGGGGTCTTGCTCCATTGCTTAGGCTGGAGTGCAGGGGCACGATCTCAGTTCACTGCAACCTCCGCCTCCTGGGTTCATGCAAATCTCCTGCCTCAGTCCCCTGAGTAGCTGGGATTACAGGTGCCCACGACCACGCCCAGCTAATTGTTGTATTTTTAGTAGAGACGGGGTTTC
>NW_012109514.1:0-1021 GCF_000951045.1 Mandrillus leucophaeus | reverse complement strand
GTCAGAAATTTTGATTTCTTAAATTCGTGGTGCCTAGGAATCTGCACTTTGACACACACTTAGAAAACCTCAGTGCTTTTTAACCATCTCTGGTTTCTATGTAAATGTATGAATACATGTACAAATTTACCTAAATATGTAAAAATAAATTTTTTTAAATTTTTTAAAAATTATACTTTAAGTTCTGGGGTACATGTGCAGAATGTGCAGGTTTGTTACACAGGTATACACGTGACATGGTGGTTTGCTGCACCCATCAACCCGTCACCTACATTAGGTATTTTTCCTATTGCTATCCCTCCTCTAGCTCCCGACCCCCGACAGGCCCTGGTGTGTGATGTTCTCCTCCTGTGTCTATGTGTTCTCATTGTTCAGCTCCCACTTATGAGTGAGAACATGTGGTGTTTGGTCTTCTGTTCTTGTGTGAGTTTCCTGAGAATGATGGTTTCCAGTTTCATCCATGTCTCTGCAAAGGACATGAACTCATTTATGACTGCATAGTATTCCATAAAATTAAATTTTATTTGCAGAATCTGTAATTTTAGTTTACCTCCTGTGACGGTTAATACTGAGTGTCAACTTGATTGGACTGAAGGATGCAAAGTATTGATTCTGGGTATGTCTGTGAGAGTGTTGCCAAAAGAGATTAGCATTTGAGTTAGTGGATAGGGAAAGGCAGACCCACCCTTAATCTGGGTGGACACCATTTAATCAGCTGCCAGTGTGGCTAGAATATAAAGCAGACAGAGAAAATTGAAAAGACTAGACTGACCTAACTTCCCAGCCTCCATCTTTCTCCCATACCGCATGCCTCCTGCCCTTAAACATCGGACTCCAAGTTCTTCAATTTTGGGACTCAGACTGGCTTTCCTTCCTCCTCAGCTTGCAGATGGCCTATTGTGGGACCCTGTGATCCTGTGAGTTAATACTTAATACTTACTAAGCTCCCCTTGATAGAGATAGATAGATAGATAGATAGATATAGATATAGATACAGATATCTCAGATATATATATGATAT
>NW_012109513.1:0-970 GCF_000951045.1 Mandrillus leucophaeus | reverse complement strand
TTTGCCAATTTTAGTCAGTAGTAGTCTTTTTTTTTTTTTTTGGAATGGGGGCTTACCCTGTGGGCCCGGCTGGGGGGCAGTGGGCCAATCTTGGTTCACTGTAACCTCCGACTTCTGTGTTCATGTGATTCTTCTGCTTCAGCCTCTTTGCTGGGATTACAGGCATGAGCCACCATACCCAACCAGTCAGTAGTAGTCTTTTTTTTTGTTTTTGAGAAAGAGTCTTACCCTTAATTACCCAAGCTGGAGTGCTGTGGTACGATCTTGGCTCACTGCAACCTCCACCTACCAGGCTCAGGCAATCCTCCCACCTCAGCTTTCCAAGTAGCTAGGACTACAGGCACATGTCACCATACCTGGCTAGTTTTTTTTTTTATTTTTGTAGAGACAGGGTTTCACCATGTTGCCCAAGCTAGTCTTAAACTCCTGAGATCAAATGATCCATGTCAACCTTCAAGAGTGCTGAGATTACAGGCGTGAGCCACTGCACCTGACCAGTAGTAGTCTTTTTTTAATGTTTACCTTTGTTCTATTGAGTATACATCTACTACTTGATATGTCAGCTCTGAGTATTATCTTTGACTCCCAGTTACTGAGACAGTCAACAAGCTTGTTCTACTTTTCTCCCTTTTCCTCCTCATTCCTTTCCCAGTTTTTGTTGGTTATATTGTTTCTATAATGTATATATTGTAGAAACAATTCAGAACATATAACACTTTACCACTCATATCTGCAGCTTTGTTACTGTCTTTTATCTGCAGTTAAGTATGTTATTAATAATTGTTTACCTCTGGTCCTTTTACCAAAAATTTCCCCGTCTCTTGGTTGGCTGGAGCTTGTCTTCTAGTTTGTTCAGAAAGGCTCGTGAAAAATACACCCCAGGCCGGGCGCGGTGGCTCAAGCCTGTAATCCCAGCACTTTGGGAGGCCGAGACGGGCGGATCACGAGGTCAGGAGATCGAGACCATCCT
>NW_012109512.1:0-3158 GCF_000951045.1 Mandrillus leucophaeus | reverse complement strand
AGCTCATTGCGGCCTCAACCTCTGGGGCTCAAGTGATCTACCCACCACCTCAGCCTCCTGAGCAGCTGGCACTATCAGCGGACACCACCATGACAGGCTAATTTTTTAAGCTTTTTGTAGAGACGGGTTTTGTGATGTTGCTCAAGCTGGTCTTGAACTCCTGGGCTAAAGCAATCCTCCTGTCTGGGCCTCCTGAAGCACTGGGATTACAGGCCACCACGTCTGGCCTCTAATTACTTTCATAATAAGTAAGCATCTCCCCTTCTCTTTTCTTTCTGAGACAGAGTCTCGCTCTGTTGCCCAGGCTGGAGTGCAATGGCACAATCTCGGCTCACTGCAACCTCCGCCTCCCGGGTTCAAGCAATTCACCTGCCTCAGCCTCCCAAGTAGCTGGGATCACAGGTGTGTGCCACCATACCCGGCTAATTTTTTATATTTTTAGTACAGATGGGGTTTCACCATGTTGCTCACCCTGCTCTTGAACTCCTGACCTCAGGTGAACCACCAGCCTTGGCCTCCCAAAGTGTTGGGATTACAGGCATGAGCCACCACGCCTAGCTCTTTTTTGGTTGTTTCTGAGCTGGAGTCTCACTCTGTCACCCAGGCTGGAATACAGTGGTGCCATCTCGGCTCGCTGCCACCTCCGCCTCCTGAGTTCAAGCGATTCCCCTGTCTCAGCCTCCTGAGAGGCATGCACTACCACACCCGGCTATTTTTTGTATTTTTAGTAGAGAAGGGGTTTCACCATGTTGGCCAGGTTGGTCTTGAACTCCTGACCTCAAGTGATCCTCCCACCTCAGCCTCCCAAAGTGCTGGGATTACAGGCATGAGCCACCGCGCCCAGCCGCATCCCCCTCTTCTCTAGTGAATTTTTTGGGGTTATCACTCTGTTAAAAAGCACTTCTCTTTCAGTTCCTTAGGTGAGCCCACTTTTTTCAGTAACACACATTCTCTGGCCCTTCGTAACTATTTACTTTCCCAGTTCTCTTTCATCTTGAAACCACCATTGCAAAATTGTAACTGAAACAGTGACAGGGATCTGACCGAACCAACTCCATGTTGTTTCTAACTTTCAAGCTGTCCTTGTTCATTCCTGAGTGTAGGCTGAACTAACTTTGGGAAAAACTTATAGTTTAAAAGAAAGACAATAATAGCCCTTTGCCAAAACAAACCCCGATCTTGCCTGGGGACCAGACTGCCTTTGTAGGGGTAACAAATTAGCCAAAAGATTAGAAATTATGGTTTAGGAATCATGCAGCTGTAGGCTACAAGATTCTGACCCTCCCCAAATTGCTCCTGGGGATAACATCACTAAAGTCTAAGATCAGTGCTTGAGATATTTTGCAGACCTTGCACTGGATGGATCAGCTGGCACCACCCAGATCAATAAACTGGCTCATCAGATCTTGTGGCCCCTACCCAGTAACTGAGTCAAGCACAAGACAGCTTCAACTCCCTATGATTTCATCTCTGACCCAATCAATCAGCACTCCTGACTCATTGGCTGCCGCCCACCCTCCAAATTATCCTTAAAAACTGTGACCTCCAAATGCTTGGGGAGACTGATTTGAGTAATAAAAGAAGTCCCAGTTTCCCGCACAGCTGGCTCTGCATGAATTATTCTTTCTCTATTGCAATTCCCCTGTCTTGATAAATGGGTTCAGCCTAGGCAGCAGGCAAGGTGAACCTGTTGGGCCATTACAATCTCATAGCGGAGTGGCAGAATGGACAGACCAGAGAACCCTGTGCTAGGACAATCTGCACCAGGCCCTGGCTGTTGTAGGAGGTCTTGAACAAACCACTTAACTTGTTTGGGTGAGCCTTAGTTTCCATGTTAGTAATCTGGAAGTAATAGTTCTGCCTTATCTGTCCGTTAGGGTTTTGACATTTAGTGAAGTATGGAATTTGTATACTGTAAGGTGATTGAATGTATTTAGTAGGTGCTATATGTAAAATACAAGTTTCAAGCACTACTCTGCTTTTACTTATAGAACCACGTTCTCACTTTTCTAGCCTGAACATTCAAGACCCTTGAACACATAGTCCTTATCTCCCGCTCCTCATTGAGACCCTTCCAGAACACTACAGACTGTAATACTTAGCTGTATCACCAGCAAACCATGTCCTTCCCAATTTCAGGACCTTTCAATGTGCTTTCCTCTGCCTGGGAGTGGGTGGGGGGTGGACGGCAGTTTCCTCCCAACCCATGAAACCTCTCCACAAACGTAGAAGAGACAGAAAACCATTATTGAATAAGTATTAAACCAGATTGTGATGCCGTACATCACATGCAACCTGCTAAAGGCAACACAAAGACAGAAACTCACTTTTTGTATACAGCTAAGTAGAGATAGCCCATCGCATTATGTAGGTTTTGCAATTTGGAGTCAGGGGACAAGTTAAGGCTTTGTCCTCCTAAGAAACCGGACTCTGGGCCCTTTAGTCCCTTAACAATTACATTTCTTTCTTTCCTTTTCTTTTCTTTTTGTTTGTTTGTTTTTGAAACGGAGTCTCGCTCTGTCTCCCGGCTGGAGTGCAGTGGCGCGATCTCGGCTCACTGCAACCTCCGTCTCCCGGGTTCAAGCGATTCTCCTGCCTCAGCCTCCTGAGTAGCTGGGACTACAGGCACGCTTCACCATGCCCAGCTAATTTTTGTACTTTTAGTAGGGACAGGGTTTCACCATGTTGGCCAAGATGGTCTCGATCTCTTGACCTTGTAATCCGCCCGCCTCGGCCTCCCAAAGTGTTGGGATCGCAGGCGTGAGTCACCGCACCCGGTCAACAATTACACTTCAAGGAGATGGCTCCCAAGAAACATTCCTGAGTTGAACCTAGCCATAGAAGAAAAAGACTTGAGTACATTTGGAAAGGAGAGATGCTGAAATTTTGAAAGAAAAAGGGAGGGGGGATGGTTTCTCGTCCCTTATTTTCCGCAGGGAAAATTAAACCCTATGTATAATTTGTATTTGCCCTTCCACCTGCATCATCTTTCCCACCGGCAGGCTCCTGTTCATTCCCAAGGCTCCACATCCACTTCGTGCTTGGATTCCGCCCGGCCCTTCCTGTGCGGCCGCATCAGGAAGGCACCACCCATTAGGGGCTCAACGCGCCCCTCCAGGCCACGGAGTCAGACCTCCGTCCTTTCAGCGGCAGGGGCA
>NW_012109511.1:0-1163 GCF_000951045.1 Mandrillus leucophaeus | reverse complement strand
TCCTGAAACTAACCAGTGGGGACGTCTTTTCAGGACAAACCCCACACAGAGGAGGAACTACAAACTAAGGCTTCACACTGCAAAATACAAAAATTAGCCAGGCATGGTGGCACACACCTGTCATCCCAGCTACTCAAGAGGCTGAGGCAGGAGAATTACTTGAACCCAGGAGGTGGAGGCTACAGTGAGTAGAGATGGCACCACTGCACTCCAGCCTGGGCGACAGAGTGAGACTCTGTCTCAAAAATAAATAAATAAATAAATATAAAATAAAATAAAATTGAATTTTAAAATGGAGCCTCTTAGTTGCATTAGCCACATTTCAAATGCTTGGCTAGTAGCTTCTGCTATATGGTGACTGCATTGGACAATGCAGATGTAGAACAATCCCATTATTACAGAGTTCTGCTGGACAGTGCTGAAGTTACATGGTGTATTAGTCCGTTCTCACCCTGCTATAAATAAATACCTGAGACTGGGTAATTCATGAAGAAAAGAGGTTTAATTGGCTCACAGTTCTGCAGTCTGTACTGGAAGCATGATTCTGACATCTGCTCGGGTTCTGGGGAGGCCTCAGGAAACTTACAATCATGGCAGAAGGCAAAGAGGGAGCCAGTGTTTAACATGGCTGGTGCTGGTGCAGGAGGAAGAGAGAGGGGAGGTGCTCCTTTTTTTTTTTTTTGAGACAGAGTCTCGCTCTGTCACCCAGGCTGAGTGCAGTGATGCCGTCTCGGTTCACTGCAACCTCCGCCTCCCAGGTTCAAGCAATTCTCCTGCCTCGGCCTCCCAAGTAGCTGGGATTACAGACGTGTGCCACCACGCTCGGCTAATTTTTGTATATTTAGTAGAAACAGGGTTTCAACATGTTGGCCAGGCTGGTCTTGAACTCCTGACCTCAAGTGATCTGCCCACCTCGGTCTTCCAAAGTGCTGGGATTACAGGCATGAGCCACCGCACCTGGCCGTGCTATATATTTTTAAACAACCAGCTCTCACAAGAAATCACTCATGTTCACGAAAACAGCATGAAGGAGGATAGCACGAAGGGAATGGTGCTAAACCATTTAGGAGAAACTGACCACATGATCCAATCCCCTTCCACCAGGCACCACTTCCAACACTGGGGATTACAATTTGACATGGGATTCGGGTCAGGACACCGAT
>NW_012109510.1:0-1791 GCF_000951045.1 Mandrillus leucophaeus | reverse complement strand
TTATGATGTGTGTATTCATCTCCCAATGTAACACCGTCCTTTCCATGGAGCAGATCACCAACTCTGTTTTCATGGAATCAGCAATGGGATATTCAGAGCACTTTGAGTGTTATGGGGAAAAAGGAAATATCCTCAGATAAGACCTGGAGATAAGCATTCGGAGAAACTGCTTTGTGATGTGTGAATTCATCTCACAGAGTTACACCATTCTTTCATTGAGCAATTTGCTAACACTAATATCGTGGAATCTGCAGTGGGATGTTTGGGAGGGCATTGAGGCCGACGGTGAAAAGGGAAATGCCCTTAGATAAAAACGAGAAAGAAGATTTCTGAGAAACTGCTTGGTGATGTGTGAACTCATCTCAAAGAGTCACACAAATCTTTCATGGAGCCCTTTGCTGCCACTGGTTTCTGTGGAACTGACAAAGGACATTTCTGATAGCTTTGAATTCTATCCAGGCAGAGGAAATAACCTCAGATAAAAACTGGAAACAAGCTTCCTGAGAAAGTGCTTTGTGATGTGTGAATTCATCCCTCAGAGTTCCACCACATTTGATGGCGCAGCTTGCTAGCACTGATTTCGTGGAATCTGAGAAGGAACATAGTGGATGGCTTGTAGGCCAACGGTGAAAATGGAAATATCCTCATAGAAAAGCTAGAATTAAGCTTTCTGAGAAACTGCTCTGTGATGTGTGAATTCACCTCACAGATTTACACCTTTCTGTACAAGGAGCAGTTTATTAGCACTTCTTCTGTGGAATCTGAGAATGGAGAGTTCAGATGGCATTGAAGTCCATGGTGAAAAAGGAAATATCCTCCAATGAAAACTGGAGAGAAGCCTTCGGAGTCATTTCTTTGTGATGTGGGAATTCCCCTCACAGCACTACATCATTCTCTCATTGTGACGTTTGCTGACACTCTTCTCGTGGAATCTGCAATGGGAGTTTCAGGAGGGCATTGAGGCCAATGGTGTAAAATTAAATGTCCTCAGATAAAAACGTGAAATAAGCTTACTGAGAAACTGTTTCCTGATGTGTGAATTCATCTCACAGAGTTACACCAATGGTATCCGGAACAGTTTGTTACCTGTGCTTCTGTGAATTCGGAGAAGTGAAGTTACAGATCGCCTTGTGTCCTATTGTGACAAAGGAAATATCCTCAGATAGAAACGAGAAAGAAGAATTCTGAGAAACTGCTTTGTGATGTGTGAATTTACCTCACAAAGTTACACCATCCTCTTCATGGAGTAGTTCATTAACACTGCTTCTGTGGAATCTGAGAAAGGATATTTTCGATGGGTCAGAAGCCTATGGTGACAATGGCAATATCCTCAGACAAAAAGCAGAAAGAAGGTTTCTGAGAAACTCCTTGGTGATGTGGGAATTCGTCTCACAGCATTACACCATTCTATCCATGGAGCAGTTTGTTTGCACTCCTTCTGTGGAATCTCAGTAGTGATACTTTGGATTGTGCTCAAGCCCATGGTGAAAAAGGAAATATCCTCACATAAACTTTGAAAAGAAACTCTCTCAGAAACTGCTTGGTGTTGTGTGAATTCGTCTCAGAGAGTTACACTTCTCTTTCATGGAGCAGCTTGCTAGCACTGATTTCCTGGAATCTGAGAAGGGATATTTTGGATCCCTTGGCAGCCTGTGCTGACAAAGGAAATATCCTGAGATACAAATCAGAAAGAAGCTATTTGAGAAAGTGCATTATGATGTGTGTATTCATCTCCCAATGTAACACCGTCCTTTCCATGGAGCAGATCACCAACTCTGTTTTCATGGAATC
>NW_012109509.1:0-1158 GCF_000951045.1 Mandrillus leucophaeus | reverse complement strand
AACAAAACAAACAAACGAAACAAAACAAACAAAAAACCTGAGCATGTAATTTGCTGATAGGAAAGGACTTAGACCTGAATTGAATGTCGCTGCAGGAAGGGGAAAAATATTAAAATTATCTTTGGAAGAGAATCATTGACTTGGCACAAGACAAAAGATTATTTAAACCCTCAAAATCATGTGAAAACAATGATTCTGGTAAGTAAGTGGGTTTGAAAACTTGTATTCAACTTGAAATTTTGTGATGAACCCAGGCTACCAAAAGGTACGCTAAACATCTCCCAGGATGTGAAGAACTGAGGATATAGCCCAAGGCAGAAGGTAAAGCCTAAGGTGGAGAAACTAAAAGCAGAATCCCCGCATAAGGTTATAAACTAAAAGTGGCACACCTGTATTACAAAATAAAGTGACAAATGAGCTCCACCATTTCGAATATGACAGAAAACTTGGTTGCTTTAACTCTGCCAATGAAGAGGGAAAACAAACAAACAAACAAAGATCAAGTAGGGGAATTGATTAGAAAATTTCTCAGCTTACCTTGCTTGCTTCCCAGAAAAGTAGACCACCAAAATTTCACAAATCCTTTCTTGAGTAATTCAGATTCAACCTAGATGCGAAAGATGATAATATTAAGTTTGAGAAAACCGAGTAGTTCTCAATTAAAATATCACAAGACACACATGAAAAAAAAAGTGAGACACAAATGAGACCCAAAGGAAACAACAGAGAAACAGACATAGGAATACTTTCCTACTTGAAATACACATGTGGACACCTTGTATTGATACCGTGGAATACCAACAGCAAATATATTTTAAAGATAGCTAAGAAAAAAAAAAGACAAACCACAAAGCAAAGGAACAGCAACTTACTTAAAAGCTAAATTATCAAGCATAATAAGAACAATCAAATATATGTTTAAATAATAGAATATTTATGAGGAAATAAAAACACTCAAACTAGAATTACATATCTACCTAACTCACCTTTCAAGAATGAAAGAATTTTCAAATTTAAAAAAAATACAGATTTTTTCTCACTAAAGAAAATTAGAAAAGTAGACCTCAGTCAGAAAAAAAAAATACTAAAGGCAAATATTTGAGAACTATATAAAGAAAAATTAGCAAATTCACCATTTTTTAAACACATATCACCCAA
>NW_012109508.1:1317055-1343309 GCF_000951045.1 Mandrillus leucophaeus | reverse complement strand
GACAGCTCTAGACTTGGGAGTCTTTCCAAAATGTGTGCTTCACTGTAGACAGTAATGTAACCAGATCTTAACACAAACCTCACAATCGGCTTCCTATTTTGATTGCTGAGCTTAGAATTTATTTAATAATAAGCACCATAGAAAAAAATAGAGCACTTTACTGGGAGTAATAAGAACAGCTGTGTGACCTCAAATGGGTCATGCAAACTTTTTGAGGCACAAAGTCGTCTTCTGTAAAAGGGGGCAACGCCTGCTACCTCATAGGGCTGTTAGGGGAATCAAATGAGGTGAAGCTTGTAAAAGTGCCATGCAAACTGCTTTATAAATGCAGAGGGGTAATACTTTAACTACCAGCTCCAATAGCGGTTACATCTGACACAATTTGCTTTTATGCTGACATTGCTTAGAAAACAAGACTTTTTTTTCAGTATCTGTCTCTGAGGATAATCTCTGGAACAGGAAGGAAGAATAGACAAGATCCAAAGACAGTTGTGAAATAACTGCCATAAAATAGTGGGAAACAGACTCTGTGCAGTGCTGAGATTTGGTTCCATTTCTCTTCTGAGTCAGAGACCAGGCACAAGAGGAGAATGTGAACCTGTTGTCAGAAAGCTCATTTATTCCATGGAAACAAAGCAGAAGTCCAGGAGTCCTCAAGGATGATTGGACCTCGCGGCCCTTAGTGCACCTGCTGTCTTTGAAGGAGAAAAACTACAAAAGATACCACCAAGATGAAGGAGTTATTGGTGTTTCTTCAGCCTCAAATTTTGGACCCGACTGGCACAGAAGAAACAGATGGGACTCCACTTGAGGACATAATAACCACTTTACACGCAACATGAATGAGAACGCCTGAGAACCAAACCAGCATCTTCCTAAAGGCTTACTCCATTTGCATTCCTCCACAAGGCGGTCTTGCCAGGGTGCACATGGAAATCACCTATCCAACTTCAGTGTTTCTCAGAAGCTACCTGGAAACCTGTGAGAGCTGCTGACTCATCCACCAGAAGGGAAGCCGGAGATCTGCTGACATGCAAGTAGGTTGCTGGTCCCATGATCCTGTGTGTTTGTCATGGAGAAAGGAACAGGTAGGAGAGGGGATGAAGCAGCTGTGGGGAGAGAGAGGTGGGGAATTCCTCAGCTAAACTCTGTACCTCTTCTCTCTCCCAACATATAAACGCAGAGCTTTGTACATCTAGTACCCAGGTGAGCCCAGTTTATTGGTCTCCTCTCATCTAACTGTAGCTAGGGTCATGCTAGAAAAAAATCACCCATGGTTTGCTTTCCAAAGAAAGGGCTGGCTCCTACTTTCCCTGAAGCAAATTGCCCAAGAGAACCACCTTCTTCGGTTACCAGGTCTGCACCTGAACCAAAGAAAATAGTTTCCATTCCGGTCTTCTTTGCAATATGCTCACTTCTCTTACATCTTTAATAGAGAATGGAAATGGAATTGAGGAAAAAGTATCCAATTTAGTACGGACTTACACTGGGCATTCAGAAGAACCTGGGCAGGCTAAAGCTCCAAGATAAACATGCCCCTTCACCCCCGTGTCATCTGCTCTTCTCCCACCCCGTATCCAGGAGTCTCTGCATACTGCTAACTCTCTTCTGGAAATAAACTCACCTACCTGTTTTAATTAAGTTAAAAATATCTGGCTGGGCACGGTGGCTCACACCTGTAATCCCAGCGCTTTGGGAGGCCAATGTGGGTGGATCGCCTGAGGTCAGGAGTTCGAGTCCAGCCTGGCCAACATGGTGAAACAGCATCGTGAAACCCTATCTCTACTAAAACTACAAAAATTAGCCAAGTGTGGTGGCACACACCTGTAATCCTAGCTATCTGGGAGGCTGAGGCAGGAGAATTGCTTGAGCCTGGGAGGTGGAGGTTGCAGTGAGCCGAGATTGCGCCATTGCACTCCAGCCTGGGAGATAAGAGCGAACGAAACTCTGTCTCCATAAATAAATAAGTAAATAAATAAATAAATAAAATAAAAATCTGTGAATGCTTCCCAAGTCTACTAAAAACTGTTTAAAATAAACTTTATTTTGAAGCATTATAAACATATGGAGAGATGTACAAAATCCTAATTGTAAATCCCCATGAATCTTTTATAAAAGGAACACCTAGATGCAGAGATAGAACATTACCAGCAGCTCAGAGACTCCCTGTTCCTTCTCCAGATCAATGACATCTCCCACGGGTAACAATGATCCTGATTTCCAACACTAAAATGTCAGTTTTGAGCCTATTTTGAATTGTTTGGAGGAAAAATTGTTTGATATACACACAAACACAAAAAGGCTACTAGTTCATTTCAAGAGTTAGGGGCTGACCAATAAATAAGATTTTGTTACAGGGGGTGAATTTCCCCTGGCCTATTAAATCAGACTCTTCATATTGCGTTATGAGAAATACAGCAAGCCCAGATGGTGGGGATGAGAGCAAAGGCTGAGATGCATTGGTGTGAGCCAGCTGGTATTTGACCTCCACTGCTCTTTGATGAGGAAGGATGGGGAAGGATTGTCTCACTCTTCAGAACAGTCCCAGAGTGAGAAGAGTTGCCCGTAATCTTTCCTCCCTCCCTTCAACTTGCATCAATATATTAGTCATCTTGACGTATGTGATATTTACTTCAATTAGTGACAGTGATCTGGGGTTTAGTGGGAAGCTGGCAGCATCTTACATGGAATTTGTGAATAGAATGTTCTAGAGTCACAGAGACTAGAGACCTTGAAGAGTCACCTACCCCATGCTGTTTTGCCTTCTGGAGTACCACAGGTAAAGCCTGAAGGGTAAGAGCCAATAATAGTGTAAAAGACACATGAAGGCACCCCCTGGACTTGTGTGATGGAATTGTGCTTCCGAAACCCATCACCCTGCCTTGAAAATTCCTTTTACTCATTTGAAAATCGCAGATGTTACCAGATGAATTTGTTTATTCCTGTAGCGATAAAGACAACACAACACATTCTGAAATCAAGAACAGAAAAAATAATTGGGGATAAAGAGGTACCCAAGGTACCCAATTATAGTATATGAAGAACTGGAAAAGACATCACCTGTTCCCCATCATATAGACAAGAAAAAGGATAAAATAGCACTCCAAAAATTTCTCTTACAAAGTATCAATCTATATCTATCATAGGATCAGCCCTGCGCTGAGAGGGCTAAGAAAGGTACTGACCCTGCCCTCAAGGTTTATATACAATCCAGCCAGGAAGACAAGGCTGATATTCATTAACAAGTAGGGAAGGGAACAGCAAAGCCCGGGGTAATTTTATGCTGAAAAGGACTTAGTGTTCACACAATTCAAGAGGCAAACCCATGGCGTCTGGTGGCACTGAGCCTAGAGTCCACACCTGAAGTCCTGTGTCACAGAGCCCTTCCCCACAGAACACAGCCCTCACTGGAACGGCTCTTCCATGGGTGCTATGGATTCTAGCACTGTGTTTCAGAGGCCAGTGAGAGTGGCTGCTTTTAGACAGTGAAGCCAAGATTGAACTTCTACAGACTCCGGAACACTTGGCACAGTCCTAAAGCCATGAGAGGCTCTCTGAATTATTTATTGGTGCTGGTTTGCAAGAGACAGTTTTTTTCTCATGTAATACACAGCCAAAATCATAAGCCAGCAGAAAGGATAAGTCAAGAGATTACAGAAGCCTCAGAATAAAGAGAGGTGGGAGTAGGATCACTGGGAAGACTTCCCCCAGCACACCCTACCCTCTGCTGTGATGCCTAAGTGGCCTCCATGAAGCCAGTGAAGAGAGTGACCAATGATGTCATCAATTCATGAAGATTTTGCATATGAGTCTGGGCAGCCCTAGTAACTCGTGTGGTTTCAGGAAATATGGACTGAAGCCAGGAAGACATTGGTGTATCCACCTGATAGTTACCATGTGCCAAGCAGGTATTAGGGATACAGCAACACAACAGAGCTGGTCCCTCTGCCCTAAAACAGCTCTGTCCAACAGAAATTCCTGCAGTGATGAAGACGTTCTCTATCTGCAATGTCCAATTTGGGAGCCACGAACCCCATGCAGCTGTTGAGCACTTGAGATATAGCCAATGCAATAGAGAAGCTGAATTTTTAAATTTTATTTAAATTTAATTAGCTTAAATTTAAGCAGCCACAGGCAGTTAGTGGCTCCAATATTGGACAGCTAATTTGTAAAGATTGGCCAAGTAAGGAAAGAGAGAGATTCATAATCATAAGCATATTCATCTATAGTGATGACAGCTGTCATCAGGGCCAGCCAGTTTAAGCACTTGCCTTAAAAGAAAATGAACTGCAAAAATGTGACCTACTTCACTATAATGGTTTGGTTTCATGAGCAAATACATCAGGGGCCAGACTGGGAACAGCCGTGCACTGCACACAGACTTGAGAGAATCAATAGAAACACCTGGATATAAAAAAAATGCAACATTCACAAAAATTAAAATGAATCATTGGGAACAAATGTGACATGATGAGGGCTACGTGCGGGGGCTGCCACTGTCCCGAGGACAGAATGGTATGGCAACAGATGTTCTAGTAGGAACCTGGGACTGGGGCTGTGATCATGTAGAAGTGGAAGCTGGGTTCCACTTCTAGAGGGAGTTGTACCCTGAGAGCCCTGAAACATCAACATCCCTCTCAGTTGCTTTTTGAAGGAGCCTAATACAACCCTAACATACACAAGACCACATCCACTGGCTGGCAGTTCAGAATCCAAGTGGTGGGAAAAAATATCCCTTTGTTGGAAAATGGACAAAATGGATTCCAAAAGAATACAGGATCAAAAACGTATGATAGGGTTTAATAGAAACAGCATGAGCTGTGTGATCTTGGACCCATTGCATTACACATTGAGCCCCAGTTGTCTCATCTGTAAGATGGGGCAAAATCTATTTTAACTTGCAGCGTTATGACTATCAGAGACACTATATGTAAAATGCCTAGCAGAGGTCTTGGCATATGGTAGGTGCTCAATAAATGCACAGTTTCTCACTTCATCATAGCATCATCTACGGCAAACACAGTATAAAGTGGTGCTTTGAAAGCAGGTACTCTAGAGTCCATTTGCTTGATTCATCTCTTAGCTGCAAGTAACTGAAGCCTAGGCCTGTTTCCTCATCTGATAAATAGGAATACTGATAGTAACTTATTAACTCATTAAAAGATTTCATGTGTATTAAACGAGTCAGTGTAAAGTGCTTGGACGAGTATCCATACATAGTAAGTGCCCAATAAGTGTACTGCACTATTAGCTCTAATGCTAATATGCTACCATGATATTAACTACTATGATAGTCTAAGGGATGCCTGGGCCACAAGTTAAGGGTTTCTGTAGAAATGGACAGAGACATTTTTTGAAAAGCTATCCCCTGCCACACTGGAGAAACTCAAATAGGCAGAGAGGTGCTGCCCACCCAGACAGATGGGGGGACTGCCAGGCTGATCCTGAGCCATCGCTAGGCTGCAAGAAGGGGCCACACTCTGACATTCAGCCTCTGGGCATAATGAACAAAAGCAAGACTCCTTCAGCAGAAGTAGGAAGTGAAGTTGATGGCAGGCAGGCAATGCAGTAAGTTGTTCTCAGAAAAACAATGGCAGTGGGCTTGCCTGAGGGCTGGAGAGAGAGGATGTGGATTTGTGCAAGGGGGTAAAGGGCTCCCACAAAAATAAAACTAAAATTTCCAGATGTCAGTGTCACTAAAATTCTGAGCAGAAGGAGGAAGGTGTGAACCAATGGACAGGGTAGGCAGGATCTGATGGCAGAAGGGTAGAAAGAAGGAAGCAAGACGGAAAAGATTGTTAGTAGTTGTCATGGGGATTTGTCAGACTCTGAGTTGACAGAGCCAGGAGGTTGGACACACTCCGACATGCCCAACTCACAGTCCAGATTTAGATACTGGGGGAAAAACGAAAAGGCACTATACATGTTAACTCCAACTCTCTCTCTCCTCATGGCCACAGAAGTAACTTTCTCACAACTGCAAAGCTTGTGGGTCTCACCAACAAGCAGGGAGGGGAGGCGAATTGTTCACCTCTAGGGAGAGGCCTGCCCTTGGTTAACACAAAACAGATCATTTGATACCCTACTAACTTAGGTAGAACCAGTGGTGACTGAGTCTGGAAAAATCTGAGCGGGGACAGAATTAATCAATTTCTCTTTTTTCGTCTCTGATAGAGTCTTAGAGCCGGAAACCATGGCCGAGGCTTCTAATCAAGCCTCCAGCACATCCCAGGTACCTTCTCAGCCTGAGAAATTGGTTCTTAGGGCATCTCACAGGCAGAATCAAGCAAATTCCCAAATGGAGATTTCTTCAAAAGAATTAGAGCTGAAACCTTCAAAAGACTTCCTTTCCAAGTCTCTAAATCAACCATGGATGCCAAGTCCTGGCCTGCTGTATTTCCTGCTGGAAGCAGATTCTATAGCATGGTTTGTTTTTCTCTAGTAAAAGATGCCAAACTTTGGAGACAGGCTAAGTTCAGCACTCAATTCCAGCATTAACAAGCAGTGTAGCTTTGCACAAGTAATTTTGTTTCTCTGAGCCTCAGTTTTCTCATCTGTAAAATGACCATGACAAAATGGTTTTTGCTGACAAGAACTAAATAAGGTAATTCATGAAAAGGACCCCAAACAGTGCCAGCCTTCAGTCAATCTGCTGTCTCTGTGGATGTCCTCATGTTGATGGACAGCATCTCGACTCTTCCATGACTAAATCAGTCATTTCCTTATCCTGAAGTATGGTTAAAACAGTTGTTTATTTCTGGAAATACTCAGTTTGTGGTTTTAGAAGAAAACCCTCTGCTCATATAAGACTAGAAAAGTTGCCTTTTAGTTAATTATCTTTGTTTCTCACTTGATAGCACTTGGAACTGAGTACATTTATTTCATTTTAATTCCCAACAGCTGCTCCCACAAATTCACAAACGATTGTTCCTACAGAAAGAAGAGTAAGTCATTGATAGACAGCCATTCAGTCCAATAAAGTGGATCTTTAGAAATAAAAAATGCAACCACCAAAGAGAATAAGGCATTAGGTGACCCGCTAGTCCGGGGGTTCCCTAGTTTTAATGTGCAAAAGAATCACATGAAGAGCTTGTTAAAAATGCATATGCCTAGGAGCCCTGCACAGAGATTCAGTAAATCCAGTGTGAGGCCCAGGAATCTGCACTGTAGCAAGCATCCTGAGGTTTCTGCTACAGATAATCCATGTACCACCCTTTTGAAGGCACTGCATTCTTCCATCATGTGGTGCTTAATTGTTTTCACCTCCCACCTCCCACCTCCAACTGGCATAGCATTAAGGATATAGAGAAGTACTAGTAATGGCCCCAATTAACACTTAGTTAACCTTCCTCATCAAAAGAAGTTCCAACTGTGACAATTGTTGATTGCAGTTTGTGAAGACAATTCCCCTGAATTCAAGGTTCACAATGTCTATAAGATTTTGGCAGACTAGGACGATAAAAAGATGTCCCCCAAAAAAGATTTGAAAAACATTCCAGTAGGCAGGTACCCTGGCTGAATAAATATTTTGCATTTGAAATGTAAAATAAATGTGAATTTATTTCATGTCAAGAAGAAAATGGGCATTCTGA
This sequence comes from Mandrillus leucophaeus, assembly GCF_000951045.1. NCBI lineage: Eukaryota > Metazoa > Chordata > Mammalia > Primates > Cercopithecidae > Mandrillus > Mandrillus leucophaeus. The sequence continues at coordinate 1,335,717 of NW_012109508.1, read as the reverse complement.
AAGAAGCTGGACTGACATACATACTGAAGAACTTGACAGGGATTCTTGAAAATTAGGAAAGGAATTTTCATGACATCTCAAACCATGAATTTCTGGACAAGCCAATGAAATTAAGGAGCATCAACTAAGAGACACCGTGGCATCCAAAAAGCTCATCAGAACTTCTCTCTAACACTGTTCTCAGGGACATAGGTAGGAGCCCCATAAATGACATCACTGAAAACATGGTTCTTTGAAGCCCTGAGCAAAAAGAGGAATGCCAGAGTCTTCTGGTCATTTCTTACTACTTATCTTGCACCCAATAATCTTCTATCAGAAAAGTTTTCTGCTTCTCATAATTTCTCTGTCTTTGCTTTGTGTGTGTGCGTGTGTGTGTGTGTGTGTGCTTCTAAGCAGCAATCCTCAAACCCAGATTTGCCATGTCTCACCAGAAAATAGTGTCCGACTAAAAGGAAGAGGAAAACTTGCTAGCACATGGGGAGCCCAGGAAACATGTTATTAGGGAGAACAACGGGAGAGAACCGGCTTCCAGGAGTGAAAGCACTTTCCCCGTGGGAAGCAAAAAGCCATTATGTTGGATTTAGCCTTGACACAGCACTACTTTTTCATAGTACCCCAGTAGCTCATCATTTTCAAACCAGAAACCATTCTTCAATGGAAGGACACAAAGCCCTTCCGAGGCTGAGGAGAACATGGCCCTGGGCCTTCTTCTCCCACCCTGATGGGCAAGGATCCCTGATGAGGGAGTGCTCCCACCCTGGAAGGAGGAGCAGCCAGGCAAGGCTGTTGCCGTGGCCATGTAGTGACCATCCTCCTTACTGTGAAGGCCTCACACACAGCATTTCAGGTATGTTTCACAACGATCTGGGGTAGAGGGGAATATCATCTCTGATGGCTTAGTGATGGACATAGGCTAACCAGGAGGAATTTGGTAGTGTTGGTCTCACCAAGAGTCACAGCGGAGAAAGGGTAGCAAAATGAAGAGGAGATTGAATGAGATGTTAAGAGACATAAATGAGGACATTAATAAATATTTATATCTGCATCATGTCTCTTAAACAAAAAGGCAAAGAAAGATTTGACTTACCACAGGGTCTTTCTTTATAGAATGTGCCCACACCCACTGTCTCCATTTTCTATGGCCCACTAATATCATAATTATAGCAGAATAAATTCATTTTAGTTATATGTAATCCCCCACTACCCTGTAAGGAGAATAGGTCTGAGTAACTGTAGTATTTTTTGGCTGGGGGCAATAAAAATCTTCCCACTTAGTCTAATAGGCTTTCACATCCTTGAAGACAACATTAAAGGGGTGGTGGAGAGGAGCTGAGAAAGTCTGAAATAATCATGTTTAAGAAAGAATGGGGCTGGGCACAGTGGCTCACACCTATAATCCCAGCACTTTGGGAGGGAGAGGCAGGTCGATCACCTGAGGTCAGGAGTTTGAGACCAACCGGACCAATATGATGAAACCCCATTTCTACTAAAAATACAAGATTAGTCAGGTGTGGTGGCATGTGCCTGTAGTCCCAGCTACTCGGGAGGCTGAGATAGGAAAGTGGCTTGAACCCAGGAAACGGAGGTTGCAGTGTGCCAAGATCGTGCCACTGCACTCCAGCCTGGGTGACAGAGTGAGTGAGACTCCGTCTCAAAATAATAATAAATAAATAAATAAATAAAAGAAGAAAAAAGTTAGGAGGCCTGGAAATAACCCACATACAAAGAAAGGGGTGAGCTGGAGATGACGAGGCTAGAAGGGAAAAGATCCATGGAGGGAGATGCAGCAGCTGGCGGCCAAAGTGAAAGGTTCGCAGGAATCTTTCCTATCATGGAGCATGATAGGAAATGTACAACATAATCTCCTTTACAAATGTACAACAAAATGTACAAATGACATCTTCAGTTCACGATTCGTTGTTCTCTAGTACTTCAGAGTGACTAGCAGTGCTGTGTCCTCCTTCCAGGATGGCACAGGGAGAAAAGACAGGACGGGAGCTGAAGCAATACACACTAGGAACCTCTTTTTCTCTTTAAGTATGAGGTAAGATCATCTGCTTAAGGCAAGTAGACGGGCATTTGGGAAGCTGCTCTGATGGATGGGAGAAGGAACTGACCTTTTATGCAGCCAGGTTGAAGGCTTAGCTGAGATTGTGAAAAGCAAGTCAAGGGAAATGACAAAGAAGGCAAATGCAGAGGAAGGGGTGGTCAGAAAGGGGACTGTTTAAGTTTGAGCATTCAGAATTTGTAAAGCAAGCCTGGTGTGGTAGGCTGAATATAGTCCCCCAAAGCTGTCCACGTCCTAATCCCTGGAACCTGCCAATATCTTACTTTACTCAGCAGAAGGGAGTTTGCAGATGTGATTACGTTAAAAATCTTGAGACAGGGAAACTGTCCTGTACCATTAGGGTTGATCTATGTAATCAGAAGGGCCCTTATAAAAGGAAGGCAAGAGGATCCGCACAAGTAGGAGATGAAGTGACAGGGGCAAGAGGTTGGAGTGATGTGATGAAGGAGCCAGGAGCCAAGGCGACTCTAGAAAATGAAAAAGACAAGAAAACAGATTTTCCCCTGGACCCTCCAAAAGGAAGGCAGCCCTGGCAACACTTGATTTTTGACTTCTGACTCCCAGGATTGGAAGAGAATAAGTGTGTGTTGTTTTATGTCACTTTGTGGTGATTTGTGAAAGCAGCCCTAGGAAACTAATACACCCTAGGGAGTGGTCATGGAAAGGGATCAACAAAGTAGACCCATTCAGGGGAGTCCAGGAGGCCAAAGGACCATGACATTAGGGCATTGGCTGTGACCCACAGTATAAAATCCATTTCATATCACAGCCAGTTCACGTGCAAACAAATGTTGCAGGAAACAATGCTTCCACCTTTTCCTATGTGGGAGGCATTCTGATATATTCCATTCTGTGTCACTCTATTTCATTTCTTTCAAATTCTGGTTCCAGATTCAAAACTATTGATATGGAATGGAGAGCTTGGGCTTTAGAGTTAATGTGGATCTGAGTTCTTATAATGATTCTGTGTGACCTTGGTCAAATGGGTTGATGGCTGAGTCTCAGACTTTTCATAGGAGAAACAGGGAATGCATACTTGATACAGCTGTTAAGAACAAAGGAAATATTATGAGGAAGCACCCACAGGGCTATAGTGCCTGGCACATAGCATTCATTAAGAAACAATACTGGCTTCTTCTATAAAACCAGATAATCTTAGCACTGTAAGACACTGCAAGGGCTCTGTTTTCAGCTGATACTGGAGCTGCCTCCTCAAATATGCTCGTCTACACATATAAATGTATTTCCAGTGAGGAGCGACTATTTCTCAAGTCATCTATGATTGTTAAACTACTTTAATTAGAAATCTCTTCCCTTTATGGCATGATGAAAAATCTGTGTCCTTATCATTTCTGTTTATCATCTTAGTTCTGCCTTCTGGAACTATACCTGAATATGTCTAATGTCTTTTATACACAATGTATCTTTAAATAGATTGGATGACATTTATCATGTGCCACTAAGATTTCTCTTTTCACGTTAAATGCTTCCATTCCTTTTGACCATTTGACATTTCCCACTGTGCTAATTCTTCAGCAGTCTGGTCATTCTCCCTGAAACATACTGTAGCTTGTTAATATTCCTCTTGAAATAACACCAGAACTGAACATTGAGAGTACAGCACTCCAATGCCATCAGCTTTGGAAAAATAAAATAGTGGAAAAAGAATAATTTTTTTCCTTCACAAGAATTAAATTCTTCAAGGAAGAGATTGGTAAGGCAAAACTTCAGTCTAATAAGGACTTACTTTTTTTGGTAGGACTTAATCAAAAGATCTACTTTCTCCATGGTAGATGGGGTGGGGTCCAGGAAATGAGCTTTAAAATGGGAAAAATATATAGTGACAACATTGAAGATAGAATGGCTAAGTGCCTCCTAAAGTTTGATGATTTTTTTTTTTTCTGAAACAAGGCCCCAAATTGACGAGGCATCTTCATTAGAGTTCAACTCCCACCCCCACCTGCATTCTTACCATTCTCTCAGCATCCAAGTTGCCTACAAATAGTTTAAAGCGGTGCTATTCTGCATGTGAACATAACACACCAAAACCAACCCACTGCAAACAGTCCCAGTCTCTCTGCAAGCTAGGCAGGGAGGCCTGGGTGTTAAATTACAGGGGAAAGGTTGATTTAAAGAATAATGTGAACGATCTTTTTTCTTTTCCCAGTGTTTTCTTTTGCAAAATTTTAACATTTAAAAATAGACGCACATATGTCCCCCCTTAGATTCAACAAGTATTTTGCCACCTTTGATTTCTAACATATATTCTCAACCGTTTGAAGGTAACTTGCAGACATCATGGCAAGTTAGCCCTAAATACTTCATCAGGCAAGTCTTAAGGAGCAGACATTCTCCTGTATAACCACAGTTCTGTTACTTCCCCTGAGAGAATTAGTAAATATGCCACCATTAAAATAACCTTATTTTCATTCCATGTTCGAATTTCTCAAATTGTCCCCAAAACATCTTAGTTTTGCATTGGTTCTGCCTTTGTTTGTAATCCAAAATCTAATCAAGTTTAACATATTGCATCTGGATACAATTTTTTAAAATAATTTCATACTTACTTCAAGCACATTAAAAAGCAGAATATTTCTTAAAAGTAAAATGTACCCTCCATTTTTCAGTAACCTTAACCCTGATCAAGGCAATGTTGTTGGAGATGAACTTGCTGGAAGCAAATGACAGCCTGTCTGACACTTAAGTCATGACCCTCAGATCGCTAATGAAGAGCATTCTTAAGCAGAGCACAAAAGTATACCCAATAATCTCTGACCACAGAAAAAAACATAAACATAATGGTTCTTGCCTCTTTTATGCTTTTTCTATAATTTCTATATTTTTTATAAACAAAACAGTTATTTAAAAATATTTGCCAGTGGTTATCTCTATGTGACACACTTAATTTCATAAGATTAAAGTACAGATGATGTGATTAGTGCGGTTTCATGTAATTTCCAATTTCCTACTTTATAGATTTGAAAGACATGTTTGTTCTTCATTTCTTCCCTTTATTTTCCTTTCTCTTGTTCCATCTTTTCAGATGATTAAATTTCAGATGATGTGATTAAATGCTCACTGTCTTTCAGATGATGTGATTAACTGCTCACTGTCTTGAGTATCTTTGATTTAAATTTAGATATAACAGGAAACACCACTTTTTTTTTAGCCATAGGTTATTACAATCCGGTAAATCTTCAGTTGTCATCTATACTTCCTAAGTCTGTAAGTCCTAAGTCTACATCTGAAGATATCTAAAATATCTTGCTGTACAGAAGAATTCCAAGTAGTTTAATCTTTCCCCCAGGAGGTGGAACTTAATTGTCCCCTGTGTTTAGTGACTTGGTTTCAAAGAGTAGAGTATTAAAAGAGAAGGAAAAAAGTTACTTTACAATGAGGAAACACGGCAGGCACTACTTCAACCACGTGATCAAGGTTAGCATCAAGTCTTACTGATACATGTGTCCTTGATATGACATGATGAGAGTGGCATTTTATTTCTGCTGTGTTCTTCTCCAAAACCCATAACCCCAGTCTAACCATGAGAAAAACACTAGACGAATCAAATTTAGGAATATTCTACAAAAAATCTGACCAATACATCAGGCTAAGGAGAGATGACAATTAATTGTAATGTGGTGGCCTGGATATTCCTAGAACAGAAAAAATGACATTAGGGGAAAACTAGTGAACCCTAAATAAAGTGTATAATTGAGTTACTAGTAACATACCAATGTTGGTTCCTTAGTTTTGACAAATATAATTTGATATCATAAGATGTTAACAGTAGGGGAACCTGGATATCAGGTACACAAAGGCTCTCTCCATACTATCTTTTCAGCTTTTCTGTAATTTTAAAAACAGTCTAAAAATTTTTAAGTGTAGTTTTAAAAAAAGGTACAAAGAACTCATTCTTTTTTTATTAGTATTAAAATTGACAGAAGGTTGATCCCAGTCAAAGTTGGAAATGAAAATTTAAAATTATCCCCTAGTAAAACTGTGCAATTACTCTATCAATCTGGCAATGTCATCATATCGTGGTCAAACAGACACTGTGGGAAAGTGAGCACTGCATCTGCCTTTCAGAACAGTATGCATTGAGAGCCTCAGAAATACATACTTTTGATCTCAACACTCCATCTGTAAAATTCTCTCTGAAAGAACTGATCCAAAATAAGGAAGTCAGCTTGTGCACGAAGATACATATCCACCACTGCATTACTGATAACGATGAATACTAGGAAACAAACTAATGACCAATAATAATTGCCTGGCAAACAAATTGCACATCTACACAATGGGATGTCATGCAGCAAATAAAAAATGTGTTACATTTTTAACGACATGGAAAAATGTTCATTATATAAACTTAAATGAAAGAAAATTGTGTGTTCAACATGATTCCAACTTTGTAGAAATATATAGGAAATACAGGAAAGAAATACATATGTTTTAATATTAATCATAGTCATTCCTGAATGGTTGGATAATGGTCCTTTTCTCTTTTATACTTTCAGTAAAAATTCTGAACTTGTCACATTAGATATATATTTCTTTTATACTAAAAATAAAAGAAATATTTTTAGTATAAAATTATTTTTGAAGCACTTGCTAGTGCATTTCTTTGCATAATTAGATTACAATTAATTTTTATTTTCCTCTTTGTGCCTTTCTGTATTTATCCAATCTTTATATTAGCTGTGTTATTTTTTGTAGCCAGATAGAATGTATTACAATATTTTATTATACTTTTCTAAATGCAATGATTTGAATGGTAACATGTTTTAACAAAAAAGAATTTTTTTTAAGGACACTAAGTGATATATACAAATAGCTTGGATGTTTTAGGGATATTTGTTCATGTGGGAAGCATGATTTTAATTGAAGTTTTAAAAAATACATTCTGTTCCTAACAGCCAGTCATCAGTTTGTGCAATTATGTTGCTAATTAGAGGTCCCCAGGTAAAGTGGCTAAAGGCAGGGAAGACGAGGGAGAGAAGATGATAGGGTGGAAGAGAGAAGGAAACTATACCAGAAAAAGAAAAGATGGGGAAAAAATAACAGGAGAAATGGGAAAGGTGAGACAGGAAAAGATGGCACAAGAGCAAGGAAAATAAAGGGAAGAAATGAAGAACAAACATGTCTTTCAAATCTATAAAGTAGGAAATTGGAAATTACTTGAAATAAACTCACTAATAGGCAACAGTACAGGGTGAGAGATGATCATAATCAGTAGATAAACCAACAGAGTTAGAACTGGCACCTATTTTTTCTAAAAATTTTTAAAGCTGTTAAAAAAATGCCCTGGGGTGGCAACCATTCATGCCGAGGCTAGTTGATAAAGAACAGCCAACAGGAGTGCTGTGCTGGGCAAGAGGTCATCCAGGAGGTCTTCACACTATGGAAGTGGGCTGTGTGGTTCACTGATGTTGCTCCGGGCCTCTGGTTCCAACCGTACTGCCTTTATTCAGTCAGTCACATGTTTACTTCATTCATGGCAAAAGAGGAAGACCAGAAGAGGAAATAATTTTTGAAATGCATATCTCTAAAGCCAAGGGGGTGATTTTTAATGTCTCTGCTAGCTACAGAGAAATAATAACATCATTAAGCTTTTAGAGGCATAGGGGTTATCAAAATCACTGTTTCAAAAGCCCTTTTAATTCATAAGGAAAATTCTTATTATTTTATAGATGTTTGATTTGCCAGGATATTAGTTTTCAATCATATTTAGATGATGCAACAGAATTGCATTTTGCATGTTTTTAAATTTTAGGTATATGGAAATATGTAGCGATTGTACAGAACATGGCTGTTTTATAGGACTTATAGCTTAATTTTATTATTCCAAATAATTTACAAGGTTTTTAATGTCTATGTCTTTTATAGTATTTGTGGGTTTTAGCTATAATTTATTTGGCTCAAATATTCTTTATGGAAAAATAGATTCCCACTTATTACCATGTTCAGGAACATGTAGTGGCATGATAAGAAACTACTCAAATTGTTACATACCAAAATGCATATTGTTAAATGAAAGAAAATAAGAGAAAGTATGTTTGGTAGGCAAAATAATAGCCCCCTCAAAGAGGTCCATGCCCTAATTCCCAGAACCTGTGAATATGTTAGATTACATGGTAAAGGAGAATTAAGGTTGCAGACAAAATTGAAGTTGCTAATCAGCTGACCTTCAGATAAGGAAACTAGCCAGGATTATCAAGGTAGGCCTGACTTAATTAAAAAGATAACTAGAAGACAGAGGCACAACAGAAAGAATCAGAGAGATGGCAGTATGAGTAAGACTTGGGCCAATGTTGCTGGCTTGGAAGATGGAGAAATGGGGCAAGTGACCTCTAGAAGCTGGAAAAGCTGGGAAAGTGACTCCCAAGAGGGTCTCCTTGGAAACTCCCAAGAGTCTGCACAAGAAAAACAGCCCTACTAACACTGATTTTGACTCACTGAGACCCATTTCAAGCAACTGATTTCCAGAACTGTAAGATAATAAGTTTGCGTTGTTTGAAACCCCACAGCTAAAGCAGCATGGTTATATACATCGAGTGCAAAAGGAGGGACCGTGCCAACCAGAATTGGGTGCCAGCTCTTAATAGAAATGACCTAATCCAGACAAAAGCTAGTGTCCAGCTCTGGGAGGAATAAAAAGGACTAACCTTGCTTCCTGGAAATTTTAGCCACTTAATCCAAACTAAAGCCTCTGCAAGACTTAAAATGAGTCCATTTTATTCACTTACATCAATTACAGGCAGTGATGTGAGTCCATCTCAGCCCCAAGAGTTGCCAAAATCAGTCCAAGAACTACTTGGAAGAAAATGCCAAGTTTGGCAAGGTTGAAATACAGTTATTTTTTCTACTGGGAAGAAAAGTCAGAACTAGAAAGTCTTAAGATATTTTGTTGATTTGGGACACTTAGGTCAAATGCAAGGCATGACCAAAAGGAATTTGGTCAAGCAATCAGGAGATGCAGAATTGTACCCTGATGTGAGACCTTACGCAAGTCACCAAATTTTGGGGGTCTCAGGTTTTGCAGTTGAAAAAATGGAAATTATAACACCTGTCCTGCCTTCCTCCCATGGGTATTGTGAAAGGCAAATAAAACTATATGCATGACTCTACAAGTAAAGTATGTATATATCCTTCTATCACTTTCAGCTTAATAATCACAATAAACTGTTTCATTGCAAATCACAATGATGGTGTATGAATGATTTTCTTTTGAAAAATCTCTTGTCTGGGGATGGTGAGTAGTGGCTTTTTAATAATATAATGGTCCCACTAACAAAGTCTCACCATCCATGGGCAGCATGAGCTCATGGTTTTAAACATGTCTTCATTCCACAGGTTCCAAAGAGACCTTCCCAGAACAGTCTGATCTCAAGGGCTTTGAAGAGGAAATGGCCTTATGTGCTGGATCCTGCTTGCTTCCAATTTTGAATTGAGTACAGAAAAACTTGAAATCTGTAGGGAGTAAGAGACCCTATTTGGATAAAATTTCAACCTTTCTGGGGTCTACTGGGAAAGAGTGTGGAAAACTCCATTTTTTCTATTTATTAATTTGTAATTGGCACACAGTTTGGGGATCCGGGAAGAATATTTAAGAATAAGCTGTGATTCATCTCCTCCAAAGACAGAGCAGGAGCTTTAAGTAAGTCTGTCTTTCATCAGCTTTACACCCACAGCTTTATCTGGAGGTTTTATGGCAATATAGGAATGTTTTTAAAAATGTTTTTCAAATTCATCTGAAATATAAATTCAGAAAAATTCAGGGGTCTAAGCAGAGAGTTAGTGTTGCTTTAGGCCCAGGAGAGGATGATTGAAATGTTATTTCAAGGTCCCTATCCTCAAATTCTGCCCTCATCCCTCACCCTCAGGTACATGTACACTTTTGATGTCACCTTCTAGAAGGTCCTTCCCTGATCACACAATCAAAAATGTTCAGAGCTCCCAAACAGCACTCCTTGTCCTCCTTGCTTTCCTCCTCCTCCCCTTCCTCCTCTTCTTTTTCTTCTTCTTCTTCTTCTCCTTCTCCTTCTCCTTCTTCTTTCTTCTCCTCCTCCTCCTTCTTCTTTTTTTCTTTTTAAATCTTTTTGTAGAGATTCTGATCTTGAACTTCTGACCTCAAACAGTCCTCCTTTCTCAGCCTCCTAAAGTGTTGGGATTCGAGATGTGAGCCAGTGTTCCTGGTCCTCATTACTTTTTTAAAATTTTTCTTTAAAGGACTTAATATTATAGATAGGCATATATTTATAGGTTAGTAAATGTCACTCTCTGTATGAGAATTTCAGTTCCCTGATGGGTAGGGCTTTCATCTATTTTGTTCAACACTATATCTATTAAATATACTGCACAGAATGCTACCCAACACATGATAGACACTCAACAAATGTCTGTTTAGTGATGACTGCTGAATAAATGATGTTGAATATCCATAACTAGATCTTTGTTCCTTTAGTTTAAAGTAAAAAAAGGAATCTGTCTCCTGAAAAATAATTACAGTGGCTTTGGAAGGAGTATCATAGTAAGGTTTTTAACCTGTATGAATGAGTGGGTACCAGTTATTGCCTGGGAGCAGATCTCAAAAAGTCAAAGAAAAATGAGGTCGCAGCCTTGATGATCAAGTGAGACGTTCATCAACACATTAATGGTTCCACTCTGAATGAGGTTTTCCTTCTTTTTTATATTCTTGGATATTCTAAATTTCCTATAATTATTAATTTCTTTTATTAAAAAGAAATATCCATCCAGCAAAAATAGAATTTGTTTAACAGACAGTTTTAGTTTTGCAATATGAAAAGGGCTCTGTGGATGGATGGGTATGGTAGCACAACAATGTGAATACACTCATGTCACTGAATTATACACATAGAAATGGTTAAGATTGTACATTCTATATATTTATTGTAAATAATATTAAATATTCACTATCCTTAAAATGCTAACACTGTGTAGTAAAGTTATGCTGCATACTTGATGTCCTTGTGGTCTCCTCATCTTTCTTTTCTTTCTTTCTTTTCTTTCTTTCTTTCTTTCTTGACAAGGTCTTGCTGTCACCCAGGCTGGAGTACAGTGGCACAATCTCAGCTCACTGCAGCCTCAAACAATCCCCTGGGATTAAGCCTCAAGCAGTTACTTCTGGGCTCAAGCAATTCTCCCACCTCAGCCTACCAAACAGCTGGGGCTACAGGTATCTGCCACCATGTCTAGCTAACTTTTTTACTTTTTGTAGATATGGGGCCTCACTATGTGACCAGGCTGTTCTTGAACTCTTGGCCTCAGGTGATATTCTCTATGCGGCCTCCCAAGGTGCTGGGATTACAGGCATGAGTCACTACACCCTGCCATGTGGGCCTTTTCAATAAGTATATTCTGTGAAGTTTTGATTCTAGACTCTCAACAGCAGTTTCCTTGCACAAGAGCTACCATAAGTAATTCATCCAGACAAGAGACAGCAAGAATAGGACACTGTCATCTGCCTCACCTATCTGGTCCCATCCTGTGCTCACAGCAGACACTGCCATTCATCCTTGGTGCTCTCACCTCACACCTTCAACCATCTCACAGTCCTGAACAAGCAGCCCAGGCATCTTCTACCAGTGGGTCCAACTTAGCAATGTGAGATGAAAGTAATTTACCGTGTGATTTAGACGCAGCACTCCCAAGCTGCTGTATTACTTGCTTGGAAAACATCCAGGAGGTCAGGAGATCGAGCAAAAATAATGCCAGGATTAAGAAAAGAGAAGAAGACAGTTTCCCCATGTGCCTGCATGCATACATAATAAAGCATATGCCAGAATGAAAACTGAGATACTTCTTTTCTAGGTTTCTTGAAAAAGAGCAGTTTGGCTGTGCTTCATATACCCTTAGCATAGTCAGAGTTTCTGGGTTAAAGGCAGATCTGCACCACTCTTAAAAACTGAGCTAATCCTGGATGAGTTTTCACTGGATTTAATTTATTTTAAGCACCACTATTTGAAGTTCATTGAGATAAGCACACCACATGTGATGTGAATAAGGCTTGGACCCTGCCTTCTAGACACAGGAATGAATAACTCTAATATGAAGTGGGCAGTGAGAAGGAACAGATCCCACACTGTGGATGCACAATAGAAAAAGAAATCAATTCCATTTGGGAAGGCTTCAGAAAGAAGGTGTTTGTGATCTGGGCCTTGGATAATGAGTATTACTTTAGAGTTTGGAAAGGTAATCTTTTAGACAGCTGCAAAAACTTTGCAAATAACCTGCATATGGAAGGTGCAAGGCAAAAATAACCAGGATTCTTGAACACATGAGCTGTTCTTGATGGAATCTTTTGTTTTTATTCTTCCTTCTTCTAAGAAGTGCATCTGCTGCTTATCTTTTTTTGTTAAATGACTTGTTTCTTTCTGAATTCAGGCTCAGACAGTAAGTCTCTGGACACTCCTCAGTATCAGTCTACTCGACACTTAGGCCATGTTCTTGATATTTTGATTAGAGCTTCATATAATAGATAGTAGGCAGAGAAGTTTTCATAGCCTTAAGAACCACATTCCCTTCCGTTTTCATTCTTCTCACATAGGGTGTTCACAATGAGAACTGGCTGCTGATGAGTGCACTACGTTCTTTATAAAATGAAACCCTGTTGCCAGTCTGTGGCCTGACACGTGCTCTAAGCATGGACATGTGTCATCTACGGAGCCTCCTTCATGGCTGGTCACAGCTCCAACATTATGGCAGTCAGGATGACAAACAAGGGTCTGTTTTCCTCTGTGAATTCTTAGTTATTGGACTCTAAATTACCCTGACTCCCAGAAGTAGCATGAACCTAAGTATGTGAATAAACTGGGAAGAAGAATGATCATATAGATCAGCTTGCTTGCCTAATCCCAAGTAGTGTTGATAATGTTGAATGTCTTCTCTCCAGGAGCCTAGCCCAGCACCACCACATACCCTGAGCTACTGGAATAGTTGCTTTTTGAGGTTGATTATGATTGATTTGTTTTGCATACATACATATGACTTTCAATTCTTCATGTTGAAGGTAAAAAAAAACTGAGTTGGCCCTTCATTGCAAGAAATATGGCTAAGAAGCCACTGACTGTCAAGGGCTGCCCAAAGAAAGCAGCTGGCTGAGTTTGCTCAGAATCCACTGTTAGGTTGATGCAAAAGTATGTACACATACTGCCATCCGCCTCACCTACAAAAGGTGGCACCTCCACTATTGGGAGTGTGGCCTTTCAGGAGGTTACTTCCATTTAAAGTAATGGGGAGGTTACTTCCATTTAAAGTAATGGCAAAAACCACAATTACTTTTGTACCAACCAGTATATTCGACTTTTGTTCCACTTGACCCTAACCTGGTCTGAGATAACCACTTTCATCCATCGAAACAAGAAGCATTTATTAGGTGCTTCCTGTGTGCCAGCTTCTCTATCAGAACCCTAAGAATACAGCCCGTAAACAAACCAGGCATTCCTGCCCTCATGGGGTTTACAGTCTGGTGGTGAACACGGACAATTAGAATTCCTGACAAAGAAAATTTAAGAGGGGAACCTGGGGGTCCCAGGAAAGGATCTCTAGAGGAATTGAAATCTAAGCTAATCTGGCACCAAATGTTTTGGGTTTGCTTATATACACGTGAACTATACTATTTTTTTCTAAGCATGATTGTACATGGTGTTATGGAAAAAAAAATCCAAAACTTTGAAATAATGCAAAAGGATGAAAGCATGCCCTTTTGGCTTCATACAGAACATTGTGTAACAGGCCCACCCACTGAAAGGCTAATTCTCTGGAGGACTGTACTCTTATTCCAATTACCCTTGACCTTTGATGACAGTCCAGAGTTTGTGAAGTTAGAATTAACTTGTAGAAGATTGAAAAATTGAACATTATTTTTGTCCAGTAGAAATGCAAATGACTATTATCCAATGGAAAAGATAACCCTGAAAGTTAATATTTATTGCTTTGTACAACATTAACCCATTTTGTATCTGTCTTGGCATTCTTATCCCAGTAGCCCGTCTTTCATTAGCTGTTACTCATATCCTGCTTTGTCCGGCTTTATTCTCCTGCTGGTTTGTTCTTTAATGAGTTAATTAAACTTTCCCAAGTTTCCACTATTAAGAACACTATATCTATGTTTATATGTGAATCACATTTTTCATTTTTTGAAAATGGTATTGTGATGGTGAAAATCATCTAGGTAGAGGGAAGGGACGAATGTGGTAAAAATACAGATTTTTAGTCTCCAGTTCAAACCTACTGAATCAGCATCTCTGGGTGTTAGGGCCTATGAATCCTGATGTTTTTAAAGCTCCCCAGGTCATTCTGATGCAGAAAGTCAATGTGACAGTGTCTGGGAACCACTGGAAGAGAAACACCAAGAATGTCCAAATACGCGGAGAAGACCTGCTTGGCACAAGCAGACATCCCATCAACAGAGACATGCACCTTATCTTAGGGCTTTGAGCCCTATAAAAATACAATTCTCTTTTGAAGAGTAATAATTAAAGCTATTATGTCACTTATACTTTGGGTTGTGGAAGGACAGGGCAACAAACGGAAGAATATAAGAGAATAGGATTTCTGAGGTGGGTAAAGGACCATGGAAAAGGTGGGGAAAGCTCAAAACAGAGGAAAGGAAGTTCTTGAACTTCACTATTTTGTTCATAGCCCTTACAGACAGAGCATGACTACTTTTAGGAATAAATCATGCTTAATTGACATACTATCAGAGTCCAAAAATATTCAAAGTTTCTTCCAATCAAAGATGTCTGGAGAATGATATGAACAAGGTGGTGGAACAGGACTTTTCAGTATGCATTTCCTCAGAGAAACATCACTTTGGAAAACTAGCCATTAAAGAAAATACTTTTATAAGAACTAAAGAATCCATGTGAGAAATTATAACACCTGGGTGGAGTGCAGAAACATGAAAAGATGCATTGAAGAGGGTAGGAGGACAGCTCCACACGATCCACATGAGCCTTCCCTAAGCCTGCAGCCTGGTGCAGAGAGAGACCCTCCATGTAGGGTGCTGGGGTCTTGAATGTTTGTGTCTCCCCAGATTCATATATTGGAGCCTAATCACCAATTTGCTGGAATAAGGAGGTGCACCCTTTGGCAAGGTGATTAGGTAATGAGGACAGAGCCCACGTGAATGGGATTAGGCCAAAGGGAGCTCACTATCCCTTCTGCCATATGAGGACACCTTTGACTTTAAGTCAAAAACTGTCACAAGAGAGGAAGAAGGTAATTATACAACAATAAAGGAGTTAATTCATGAAGAAGACATAACAATTGTAAATAAATATGCCCCTAACATCAGAGTATCCCAGTATATGAAACAAATATTAACAGAACTGAAGGAAGAAATAGACAACAATACAATAACAGTAGGAGATTTTAATGCTCTTCCTTTAATATGGATAAATCATTGAAACAGAAAATAAATAAGGAAATGTTGAAACTGAACAACATTGTAGACAAAATGGACCTAATTGATACATACAGAACATTCCATCTAACAGCAGCAAAATATATATTCTTTCAAGTGCAAATGAGACATTCTCCAGGATAGATCATATGTTAGTACACACAGCAAGTCTTAACAAATTTAAGATGACTGAAATTACAGCAGGTATCTTTTCTGACCACAATGCTATGAAACTGGAAATTAACAACAGAAGGAAAATTAGAAAATTCACCATTTTTTGGATTTTAACCATTGCTTTCTTGATTTCTTGACCCCTTGATTCAGGTTGAATTTAAAGGAAAATTGAAAAATACCTCAAGACAAATGAAAATAGAAACAGCATACCAAAACTTATGGAATGCAGCAAAAGCAATTCTAAGAAAGAAGTTTATAGCAATAAATGCCTCCATTAAGGAAAAGAAAAATCTCAAACAACCAACTTAGGTGTATACCTTAAGATATCAGAAAAAAAGGAACAAATTAAGTTCAAAGTTAACAGAAGGCAAGAAATAATAAATTTCAGAGCAGAGATAAATGAAATAGAAACTAGAAAAATAATAGAAGATAAACAAAATTGGCAAACCTTTGGCTAGACTAAGAAAAAAAGAGAAGATTTAAATAATAAAATCAGAAATGAAAGAGGAGCCATTTCAGTTGATACCACATAAAACAAAGGGTCATAACAGACTACTATAAACAATTACACTCCAACAAATTAGAAAACCTAAAAGAAATGGATAAATTCCTAGAAACCTACAACCTGCCAAGTCTGAAACATGAAGAAACAGAAAATCTGAACAGACCAATAGTGAATAAGGGATTGAATCAGAAACCAAAAACCTCCCAACAAAGAAAAACTTAGGACCTCTTGGCTTCAGTGCTGAATTCTTCCAAACATTTAAAGAGAAATTAATACCAATCCTTCCCAAACTCTTCCAAAAAATTGAAGAGGTGGAACAACTTCCAACTCACTGTATGTAGCCAGTATTACCCCGATACCAAAGCCAGACAAGGACACTATTAGAAAAGAAAATGACAGGCCAATATCCCTGATGAACCAAGATGCAAAAAATCCTTAAAATATTACCAAGCCAAATTCATTAGCACATTAAAAAAAAATCATACAACATAATCAAGTAGAATTTATCCCTGGGATGCAAGAATAATTCTATATACAAAAATTTTTAAAAATATGATACATCACATTAACAGAATGAAGGACAAAAATCATATGATCAGCTCAATAGATGCAGAAAGAGCATCTGAAAATATTCAACATCCTTTCATGTCAAAAACTCTCAATAAATTGGGTATAGAAAGAATGTATCTCAACATAATAAAGGCCATATATGACAGGCCCTCAGCTAACAGACTCAATGGTAAAAAGCTGAAAGCTTTTAAGATCAGGAACAAGACAAAGATACCTAGTGTCACCATTTCTATTAAATATGGTGCTGGAAGTCATAGAGCAGTTAGGCAAGAAAAAGAAATATGAGGCATCCAAATTGTAAAGGAAGCAGTAAAATTTTCTGTTTGCGGATGACATGGTCTTCTATATAGAAAACCCTAAAGACTCCATCAAAAAAAAAAAAAAGAGTTACAACTATTAAATTAATTCCATAAAGTTGCAAATAAAAAATTAACAGTCAAAAATTAGTAAGATTTTATATAGTAACAAAGAGCTATCCCAAAAAGTAGTTTAAAAATCACATTTATAATAGGAGAAACAAAAATAAAATAATTAGAAATAAATGTAATCAAAGAGGTAAAAAAATATATGTACATTGAAAACTGTAAATCACTGGTAAAATAAATTGAAAAAGACATAAATAAATGGAAAGATATCTCATGTTCATCAGTCAGAATAACTGATATACAAAAAATGTTGGTACTACCCAAAGCAATCTACAGATTCAATGTAATCCCTGTGAAAATTCCAATGCCATTTTTCACATAAATGGAAAAAATTCTGAAATTTATATAGAACCTCAAAAGACCCCTAATAGTCAAAGCTACTTTGAACAAAAAGATGAAGCTGGAAACTAAACATTACCTGATCTCAAAATATACTACAAAGCTATAATAATCAAAACAGCAGAGTACTGGCATTAAAAAAAGACACAAAGACTAATGAAACAAATAGAGAGCTCAGAAGTAAACCCACACATTTATGGTCCATTGATCTTCAATAAAGATGCCAAGAACACATGCAATAGGGTAAAGGCAGTCTCTTCAATAAATGGTGTTGGGAAGACTGGATATGCACATTCAGATGAATAAAATTGAACCCTTATCTCACACCATATACAAAAATTAACTCAAAATGGATTAAAGACTTGAAACCTGAAAATAAAACTACTAGAAGAAAACTTAGGGAGAAAACTTTCTGACATTGTTCTTGGCAAGAATTTTTTGTTTTTTTTTTAATATGAACTCAAAAGCACAGGCAATAAAGGTGAAAAAAGAGAAATTGGATTGCATCAAACCGAAAAGCTTCTGCACAGCAAAGAAAAAAAAATCAACAGAGTAAAGAGATAATGTAGGAAATGGGAGAAAATATTTGCAAAGCAGATATCTGATAAGGGGTAAATATCCAAAATACATAAGAAAGTTAAACTCAATAACAAGAAAATGAATAACTCAATTAAAAATGGGCAAAGAACCTAAATACTTATTACTCAAAAAAACATACAAGCAGCCAAGAGCTATAACACCACTAACCATCAGGAAAATGCAAATCAAAACCACAATGAGATACCGTCTCATACCTGTTAGAATGGCTATAATCAAAAAGACAAAAGATAACAGATTTGAGAAGGTAGGGTGTAGAGAAAATTAAACCCTTGTACACTGTTAGTGGTGATGTAAATTAGTACAGCCATTATAGAAAACATTATGAAGGTTCCTTAACAAATTAAAAATAGAACTACCATATAATCCAGCAATCTCACTTCTGGGTATATATCCAAAGGAACTGAAATTAGTATGAGACAAAGTCTTGCTTTGTTGCCCAGGCTGGAGTGCAGTGGTGCAATCTTGGCTCACTGCAACCTCCACCTCCCAGGTTCAAGTGATTCTCCTGCCTCAGCCTCCCGAGTAGCTGGGATTACAGGTGCCCACCACCACGCC
>NW_012109508.1:1316611-1317005 GCF_000951045.1 Mandrillus leucophaeus | reverse complement strand
CTTCATCCCTGGGATGTAAGGCTGGTACAACATAGGCAAATCAATAAACATAATCCATCATATAAACAGAACCAAAGACAAAAACCACATGATTATCTCAACAGATAAACTCTGAGAAACTTCAACACCCCTTCATGCTAAAAACTCTCAATAAACTAGGTATTGATGGGATGTATCTCAAAATAGTAAGAGCTATTTATGACAAACCCACAGCCAATATCACACTGAATGGGCAAAAACTGGAAGCATTCCCTTTGTAAACTGGCACAAGATAGGGATGCCCTATCTCACCACTCCTATTCAACATAGTATTGGAAGTTCTGGCTAGCACAATCAGGCAAGAGAAAGAAATCAAGTGTATTCAGTTAGGAAAAGAAGAAGTCAAATTGTCCCT
>NW_012109508.1:1315435-1315790 GCF_000951045.1 Mandrillus leucophaeus | reverse complement strand
AAATGACGAGTTAATGGGTGCAGCACACCAACATGGCACATGTATACATATGTAACAAATCTGCACACTGTGCACATGTACCCTAAAATTTAAAGTATAATAAAAAAGAAAAGAGGAAAACTATAAATGCATTTATATAAAAATACTAAAAAGGGACCAAATAAACTCTAAAGAAAGGAAAAAATAAAGATCAAATTAAAAATTAATAAAATACAAAAAAGAAAATCAATAGAAAAAAAATCAACAAAAAACCAAAGGCGGGTTTTTTGACAAAATCAGCAAAATCAATTAGCTAGAATAACTGAGCTACAAGAAAAATAAAATCCAATTACTAAAAACAAGAATAAAAGAGAAA
>NW_012109508.1:1311092-1315385 GCF_000951045.1 Mandrillus leucophaeus | reverse complement strand
AAAGGAAGGAAATCCTGTCATTTGCAACAACATGGATGAACCTGAAGGACATTAAACTAAGTGAAATAAGCCTGGCACAGAAAGATAAATACGACACGATCTCACTTATATGTGGAATCTAAAACAGTTGAACTTATAGGAGAGAGCAGGATGGTTGTCACCAAAGACTGGAGGATGGGGGCCATGAAGAGATGTTGGTCAAAGGGTATGAAGTTTCAGTTAAACAAGATAGGTAAGTTCTGGAAAGTTAATGTGACTATAGTTAATAATAACTATAATAACTATAACAGTGACTACAGTTAATAATATTGTATTGCACATTTGAAATTTGCTACGAGGGTAGATCTTACATGTTTTTACCACAAAAACTGATAACTGTGAGATGACGGATATGTGAATTAGCTTAAATATGGTAATCATCTCACAATGGATACAAAAACATGTTGCATACTGTAAATACATACAATATTTATTTGTCAAAAAACCTCAATAAAGCTGCAGGAGGGGAAACCAACCAAGAAGTCTGTTAAGATAAGGATAGAAAATTAATCCATAAAGAGGACTAAAAATTTACCTTAACAATTAAGCATTATTTCTATTCAGAATAAAGTTTGCCTTGAGATTTCTGTCAGTCAAGGTTAAAAAGGAGATCAGGTGAGTTATATACTTCTTGTTCCTGAAAAAACAAATGCACCAAATTTTCAGTCATGAAAGACTTTTTTTGACACTAAAATTCTGATCTCATCATACAAGGTATGAGATACTTTACAGATAAGGGATTCAATGATATTTTTATAAACAAAAGTGTGCATGATCTTCATATGGCTGTTTTCTGTCTGCTACGTCTCAATAAAAACCAGTGGTGCCTCCTTAAGGTGAGGCAGTTACAGAGATTGGAAGCATTGAATGGAAATAAGCTAAGGTGGTTCAGGCAGATTGACGCGAAAAGAAACAGAGTTGGGCATTCCCTGTGTAAAAGAGCTTTTACAAAAGAGTCAACTTTTGTTTATGCTGCCAAGTAGTGATTCTTGTCCCTTATCAGGCTAATATTATATTCAAATTGTTTTCTAATCGTATTGCTTCAAGAGAAGAGCAGCCAAGTTCATCCTACTGGGTCAAGCACCCCTGCTTCCTAGCCGACTCCTTTCCTTTTATAGCTCTCTCCTAAGAAGAGTCTAATAAATGTGAGATTGGTCTTTCCCCTTCTCACTACAGGCAACATTTCAGAAGCTCCTGATGGTCATGCAGCAGGAGTGGTCTCATCAGGGAATCTCAGCGGTGGGATGGCATAAGTTTCCAGGCAAAAACTGACAAATACATTCTCTTTTCTTTTTCTTTCTTTACTTTCATGAAGAATACTATCATAATAGATATGCAAAATGGGTTGAAACAATGTATTAGGAATAATAAGTGTTTTCTGGGATTAAGTGAATAGCACAGCTATTATAGCTGAGTTCTTGGTGGACATTTATTCTTTTAGACTTCATGCTGTAAGGTAAGAAAATAGACAGCTTCAATTCATACATACATAGATATAGATAGATATAGATACAGATATACACACACATGCAAATGTCTGTGCATGTGTATAATACAGATATGTGTGTGTTTATATGTATACATATCTCAATGGGTCTTAAAATTATTGAACTAAGAGAAATACCAAGAAGTCATCTAACTTAGTCCTTCTCACACATTAAAGTACATGAAAATCATGTAGGGATCTTACTAAATGCCTGTTCTGATTCAGAATATGTGGATAGGGGCTGGAAGTCTGCATTTCTCACAAGCTCCTTGAGGATGGCCATGTGACCAGACCAGGGACCACGCTGAGTGACATAACTCACACTGACCAGGCCAATCTGTCAGTGAAAACAAAGAAGCAAACAAAACAGCTGCAGCAGCTGCATATCAGAGAATAGAATCTGCTGAGACACTGGGAGTCACCGACTATAATTGAAATGTCAGCCAGTAAGTTTATCCTGCCTGCCCTTGCATTCTTTCTTATCAACCTGTAAACTCTTATTTATCCATTAAAGCTCAGCTGAATTATGGCTTTCTGTATCTATACCATAACCTCATCTTGAATTGTCTCTGCTTGAGTACACAGCAATAAATAAAGATCTGAAATGATAAATATAACATTTTTCTACTTTCTTCTCTTATTTTTTTAAAAAGCCATAAGTATACGGAAAGCAACAATGCCAACAGTGTATTAATGGATTTGGAATTTATATAGATATAATATGTAGAAAATAATAGCACACAGGTGGGGGAGTAAATGGACTGATACTGAAGCAAAGTTATTATATATTACTGAACCACCAAAAAGAAAATAATTTAAAAATATGGTTAAAAGTCAACAGAAGAAATTACATGGCACATTAAAAAATATTTGGTTAGCACAAAGCAAGGCAGTAAAAGAGAAACAGAAGAAGAAAAAGACCTGAGACATGAAGAAATAAATAGATGTAAATCCAACCAACATCAATAATGACATTAAATGTGAATAGAATAAACATTCAATTCAAAAAACAGATTGTCATATAAAATAAAAAAAGTAAGACCCAACCAAAATCTGTCTATAAGAAACACACATTAGATTCACAGACATGGAATGGTCGAAAGCAAAAGAACTGAATAAATGATAAATCATGTGAACAATAATCATAAAAGAGCTAGGTTGGCTACTTTAATAACAAAAAATATTCTAAGGCAAGAAATATTAGAGAAAAATTGAGACATTTCATAAAAATAAAGATCAATATATCGAGAAGATATAGTAATTATAAATGTATATGTACTTAACAGAACCATAAAATACATAAAGCAAAAATCTGGCAAAATTGAGGGTAAAAATTATTCAAAATTATAGTTTCATATCTCAATATCTCTCTTTTAGTACTCCACGGAAAAACTTGACAGAAAATCAAGAAAGATTTAAAAGACTTCAACAATGCTATCAACTTGACGTTACTGACACTTACAGAACATTTCACCTCATAAAAGCAGAATACACATTATCTTAAGTGCATGCCAACTATTCTCCAGGGTAGACCATATGCTAGGCTATAAAATAATTCTCAAGAAATGTGAAAGAGTTAAAATCACGCCAAGTAAGTTCTCTGAAAACCAGAATATTAAATTAGAAATCACCAACAGGAATAAATTTGAGAAATTAAACAATAAACTTCTAAATAACCAATGAGTTAAGAAAGAAACCAAAAGAGCAACTATAAAAAATACTGAATTAAACAAAGGTGGAAACAAAGCATATGAATTTATGGGTTACAATGAAAATGGTATTTAAAGGGAAGGTTTCTAGCATTAAATATTTAAATTAGAAAAGAAGAAAGCTGGGGGGACCTGGTTCCAAGATGGCAGACTAGGAACAACTCCAGTCTACAGCTCCCAGCATGAGCAATGCAGAAGACGGGTGATTTCTGCATTTCCAACTGAGGTATCGGGTTCATCTCACCAGGATTTGTTGGAAACTGGGTGCAGCCCACAGAGTGTGAGCCAAAGCAGGGCAGGGCATCACTTCACCCAGGAAGTGCAATGGTTCATGAAATTCCGTTTTATAGCCAAGGGAAGCTGTGACAAACAGTACCTGGAAAATTGGGACACTCCCACCCTAATACTGTGCTTTTCTAAGGGTCTTAGCAAACAGCACACCAGGACATTGTATCCTGTGCCTGGCTCAGAGGGTCCCACGCCCACAGAGCCTTGCTCACTGCTAGCACAGCTGTCCAAGATGGAACTGCAAGGTGGCAGTGAGGCTGGGGGAGGGGCATCCGCCATTTCTGATGCTTGAGTAGGTAAACAAAGGGGTCTGGAAGGTCAAACTGGGTGGAGCCCACCGCAGCTCAATGAGGCGTGCCTGCCTCTGTAGACTCCACCTCTGGGGGCAGGGTATAGCTGAACAAAAGGCAGCAGAAACTTCTGCAGACTTAAACGTCCCTGTCTGACAGCTTTGAAGAGAGCAGTGGTTCTCCCAGCATGGAGTTTGAGATCTCAGAAGGGAATGACTGCCTCAAGTGGGTCCCTGACCCTTGAGTACCCTAACTGGGAGACATCTCCCAGTAGGGGCCGACTGACACCTCATACAGCTGGGTGCCCCTCTGAGACGCAACCTCCAGAGTAAAGAGCAGGCTACAACATTTGCTGTTCTGCAATATCTGCTGTTCTGCAGACTCCGCTGGTGATACACAGGAAAGAAGGGTCTGGAGAGGACCTCCAGCAAACTCCAACAGACCTGCAGCTAAGGGTCCTGACTGTTAGAAGGAAAACTAA
>NW_012109508.1:1310604-1311042 GCF_000951045.1 Mandrillus leucophaeus | reverse complement strand
TCAAACCAACAAAGATCAAAATAGACAAAGAAGGCCATTACATAATGGTAAAGGGATCGATTCAACAAGAAGAGCTAACTATCCTAAATATATATGCACCCAACACAGGAGCACCCAGATTCATAAAGCAAGTCCTTAGAGACCTACAAAGAGATTTAGACTCCCGCACAGTAATAATGGGGGACTTTAATACCCCACTGTCAACACCAGACAGATCAATGAGGCAGAAAGTTAACAAGGATATCCAGGAATGGAACTCAACTCTACACCAAGCAGACCTAATAGACATCTACAGAACTCTCCACCCCAAATCAACAGAATATACATTCTTCTCAGCACCACCTTACACTTATTCCAAAATTGGCCACATAGTTGGAAGTAAAGCACTCCTCAGCAAATGTAAAAGAACAGAAATTATAACAAACTGTCTCTCAGACC
>NW_012109508.1:1291878-1307009 GCF_000951045.1 Mandrillus leucophaeus | reverse complement strand
GGTTTTTTGACAAAATCAGCAAAATCAATTAGCTAGAATAACTGAGCTACAAGAAAAATAAAATCCAATTACTAAAAACAAGAATAAAAGAGAAAACATCACTATCTGCCTGGCAGAAATTAAAAGAATTACAAGGGGATATTAGCTATAATAATGTGCCAACAAATCAGACAAATTATATGAAATAGAAAACTCCTAGCAAGACACAAATTACTAAAATGACTCAAGAAGACAAACTATAACAGGCTAAAAAACCAAATCAGCAATTTAAAAATCTTACCATGAAGAAAAACCCAGGTTTAATAGCTTCACTGATAAATTCTATCAAATATTTAAGGAAAAAATAACATCAGTCCTACACAAACTCTTCCAGGAAACAAATTTTCAGATAAAACTTTCCAACATTTTCTGGAGGCAGTATTTCCCAGACATCAAAGCTAACAAAGACATTAAGAAGACACCACAAGAAAACCTTCAGACCAATTTTTATATGAATAAGGATATAAAAATTTTCAACAAAATAATAAAAACCAAATTTAGCAATATATGAAAAACAATATATATGATGATCAAGTGCGATTTACCCATGAATGCAAAGTTCATTTAAAATTTTAAAACACCAAATTAATAAAATAAAGAACAAAAACCATATGACCCTCTCAATAGATGTAGAAAAGTCCTTGACAAAAATCAACTACCTATATATAATGAAAACTCTCAGGCAACTAGAAATATGAGGCAGAATTTTCAACCTTATAAAATATATGTTAAAAAAATGTCTACAGCTAACCTCATAGTTAATGATAAAAGACAGAATGCTTTCCCCTAGGATTAAGAACGAGGCAAGTAAGTCCCCTCTCACTACTTGCATTCAACATTGTATTGATGGTTAGCCAATGTGATAAGACAAGGAGAAGAAATTAAAGGCATGCAAATTGGAAACAAAGTAAAACTCTTCTTTTATAGACAATACATTCTTTATTTAGAAAATCCTAAATAAGCTTCAAAAAACTTACTAGATGTAACAAGCAAATTTAGCAAGGTTACAGGATACCAGATCAGTATTAAAAAATTGATTGTATTCTATACCAGAAATAAACAACCCAAAAATGAAACTAAGAAAGTAGTTTCATTTCCAAGATAACCAGAAAGAACAAAATAATTACAAATTAATTTTTAAGTCAATGTGCAATATCTATACCCTGAAATGTACAAAACATTCCCAAGATCAACTAAAGAATTTCTTAATAGTTACAGAGCCATACCACATTCAAGGATTAAAGACTCAAGTTTAGGAAATTCTCAAATTGATCTATATAGTCTACATACCAAAATTCCAAGTGGCTATTTTGGTAGAAATTAACAAGCTGATTCTAACATTTATATTGAAATGAAAGACTTAGGATATTAAAAATAAATGTTATTAAGAAGAACAAAGTTGCAGGACTTTCACTACCTAATTTCAAAACTTATTGTAAAGTTGCAGTAATTAAAAGTGTGGTATTAGCATAAGAAAAGACATGCAGATCAATGGAAGAAAATAGTGAGCAGTTAACCCTTGCTCATAGGTTAATTTTCAACAAAGTTGGCCCAGGCAATTTAATGATGGAAGGGAGAGGAAAAGTGAGAAAGGATATGACACTTTTCACTGGATACCCACATGAAAAATAAAGATGATGGACACCCATCTCATCCCACTCCCAAAAATTCACTCAAAATCGATCATAGACACAAATGTAAGGTCTGAAACTATTAAAACTATGAGGAGAAACTATACGACAAAATCACCATACCTTGGATAAGGCCAAAATTTCTTAGATATGATACCAAAAGCACAACTTGGAAAAAAAAAATTGAACTTCAACAAAAGCACAAACTTTGCTCTTCAAAAGATGTCTTAATTGAAATGAAAAGATACAATGCAGACAGGGAAAAATATTTGCAAACCATATATCTGATAAAAGACTTGTATTCAGAGTGTGTGTACGTATGTGTTTGTGTGTGTGTACGCTCAAACTCAAGACAAACCAATTACAAAATGGGCAAAAGATTTGAATAGGCACTTCAACAAAGAAATACCGAAAAGATATGCAACATCATTAATTATTAGGGAAATGCAAATTAAAATCATAATTATATACCACTACAAACCCATTTAAATAGCTATAATCTAAAAGATTAGCAATGCCAAATGTTGGCTAACATATGGAAAAACTGAAACCCTTGTACATTGCTGTTGAAAATGTAAAATGGTACAATTATTTTGGAAAACAGCTGGGCAGCTTCTCAAAAGACTAACATAAACACTTCATGTAAGCAAGCAATGCCAATCCTAAGTATTTACTTAAGAGAAATGAAGCATATATCCACACAAAGATCTGTGTGCAAATATTCATAGCAGCATTGTTTATAATAGCCCCACGCTAGAACCAATCCAAATGTCCCTCGGCTCATGAATGGATAACAAAATGTGATATATCAATACAATGGAATACTATTCATCAATGAAAAGGAACAAACTGTTGATAAATGCAATATAAATGAACCTCAAAATATTATGCAAAGTGAAAGAAACCAGATACAAAAGGCTATATCTTGTATGATTCCGCTATACGACATTTCTTTAAAATGCATCTAATGAAAGACAAACAAGATAACAATATTTGCTTGGGGCTGGGATAGGAACACAAAGTGATTGCTAATAGGCATGAGTGAACTTTTGGGGGTCATGGAAATATTTTAAAAGTGTATTGTAATGATTCTACAACTGCCTAAATTTACTAAAAATCATTGAACTGTGTACTTAGAGTGAATGAATTTTACGTTGTGCAAATGATACCTCAATAAAGCTGTTAAAAACATTTTCTAAGAAAATAAAAATAATTTCCTTTCTTTGGGTTTAATGGTTTTCCAACAAGGGTAAAGGGCAGAGATGGGGAGGGAAAGGGAAGAGGACAGAAGGCAGCATATTAAAATCATCTAAGAAGATTTTTTTTTTAACACACAGACTTCCTCCTCCCTAGAATAAATATTGAAAGTTGAAGAATACAATTTATTATCAGGAGGCTGTACATACTTTGAAAATGTTTCCCAGATGATTCTGATATGCATTGCCTCCCAAGCATATTACCCCTGAGAATCTCGCTTGATAGATTGGGTCCTAGTAGTCTGTTTTCAATAAGCAAAGCAGTGATTCTTGTGACCAGATAAGTTTAAGAAGCACAGCCCATGTGTGCAACAGTAGGAACTTTCAGCACTGTGGCAGTGCAACGTGGGATAAATATTACTCTAGGAAAAACTATTTTCTGACCGTTTATTCACATCTCGCAGTCCCCTGTCAGTGCCAGACACCAGGGATAGCAAGTACCTTCCCAATCCTTATAAATTAAACCAACAACTAAGATTCCCAACTCCCCTGCCTTTGGTGGGGATTCTGGTCCATCAAAAGGGATCCCCCTCTTATATCAATAGCAAAGGGCTACTCATTTTATTACAATTAGGACCAAATCATACTTATTCTACATATTAGTCATGAAATAATCTGCTAAGTGGATGCCTAGATGTGGTCCTCTGTGGCTGAAAAGTGCTTTAGTTCTTTCCGATTCAGTGATTATAAGACTATACCCACCATCCTTTAAAAAGTAATGTCTTTTTCTTTGAAACACATTGTCATTCTTTACTCAGTAGGAGTTTTTCCATTCTTGGAAGAAGGTAGGAAACATGAGAAAAAGCATTTGTAGTCACCTCCTATTGCTTTATTTTACTGATTGTCTGGTTTACCCCTGAAAAAGATCAGATTGCTGATGTAAAGGCTAAAGCTTCCTACGGTTGTTAGAAGAAAGACAGCTTCGTAGATGGGAGAACATGGAGCTTCATGAAAATTAAGGCAACTATCCATTGCAGGGTCATTGTCCACTTTTCGAATGTCAACAGCATTCCTAAACCTGCCTAGCAAATTGCTTGAAATTCCTCATATTTTCCAGCATTTGTGGACAAAACCCTCAGCATTTCTATAAAGACATGTTCATCACGAGAACGTGTTTCTTGAGAGAAGAAGGTGACTATGGGCACTTTAGTTGCCACATATATGAGGCTGGTTTGGCAGTGACACTAGTGATTGAAGCCACGCTCCTGGTGGGAGCCACGTGCCGGCACAGGGGCTGCAGGAATTGAGTGACTTGAAGTCTATGGGCTACCTGTCCACAGCGGTCCATTCTTAAAAAGGCCTACCCCGGTTTCCAAATCAGCTTCCCACATACCCACTGCCCCCACCTCTTTGATGTCCCATCCTTGGGGGCCTCTGAGGTATGACTGGTTACAGAACAGTCTCCCATACAGAAAAGAGTGCTATTTCTTCAACACTTTACAGAGGCAAAGTAAAGCAGGATGGGAAACGGAGCTGTTTTCTCGTGACTCTTCCACACAAACATTTACTGAGCACCTACCATGTGTGAGGCAATGTTCTGGGTGCCAGATAATTGAAGACAAACATACCACAGACCCTGCCACCAGGAAGGGCACAGCCTTGCTCAAATGGCAGGGAAATGGCAACACTGAGCCACCCACCATAATGACCGTCTAAGGATGCCAGTGAGTTCCAGCACAGATGGGCTCCCTTGCCCTGCCTGGGTCACCAGGGAATGTGAAGCATGCCCAGCCCCTCGAGCTACAGTCTTGCTCTGGAATATGGATGTCTGTCCACAGATGGCTCCTTCTGAACAGCCAGTAGGGGTTCCTGTCACTTTTCAAACCTTGGAATAATGTATCTCTTCTAACTGGAACAAGCAACTTCAACTAAAGGAGGTACGTTAGTACATTAAACTTCTTTTCTTTTCCTCTTTTTTTTTTTTTTTGGCCTGTCCAATAAATATGCACAAGTTCAAGGTGAGAAATTTAATTAAATTTCATAATAACTCACTGGAATCATAAGCAAATGTACCAAGAGGGAATGAAAGAGGGGAGGGGTGGGAAGGGAAAGGAAGGTAAGGGGAGGAGATGGGAAGAGAGAGAAAAGAAGGGGAGAGAGAAAAAGTAGGACTGCTAAAATATGCCAGGTTCAGGTGCACAAAAAAAGCAAATGTTGTCTTTCTCTTCTTGATAGTTCCATGGAATCTCATTTTCTCAGGAATTCAAGTGAGTTGGCGAGGAAAGGAATAGGGCATGATGAGGAGAAACACAGGAAGCAGGTGTACCAGGAAGCTATTTTGAATTTCTGTGGTCATGAAAGGATCCTTGGATTATAGTCTTGAGAAAGAGAGGGGCTATTCAAAAGGAGGAAGTGGTTTTCACCATAAGCAAACCTATTATCAAAAACCCTACCTACCACCTGTAGACCACTTGGCAGTTACTAAAGCGCATGCGTGCACAGTCACCTTTGTTCTCCCCATAACTGTAAAAGAGGCCGGGCAGGTATCCCATCCTCTTTTGTTCAGATGCAGAAACTGAGTTTCTTCCACATCGTCTGGCTACTGCCACAGCAGTTTTTCCACAGCGCTCAGCAGAGGTTCTTCCCTTCCCAGGGGTCTAAGAAACTCCCTCTCTAACAGTGAAATCCCAGCTGGCCAAAAATGTGAGTCAGGGTATAGAAATCTGAACCACATCCACACACTCAAGATCACACGAATTCTGTACATCAAAGCATGATTTTCCTCTCTGAGTCATGATTAGGATCTATGAGAACACGGGAGGTTTCATAGGCTGTGGATGTTGTGTGAATTCCCTAGGGGACAGAAAGGTCTCACACACTCAGCAAGGAGACAGCCTGATGGCTGCTGTGTCCCAGGCCCAGGGCCTCAAAGCCCCAGAGAACCAGCTGCTGTCCCACCGTGGGTGTCTATGACATAGGGACACAGATACAGCTGCCGATGAAACTCCAGCAGCCGACGCTGCCCACACATGGCCTCCCCCAGGGCTGAGGGCGAGCCATCACCAAGGAGAAGTTGGAGATGGAACAGCCGCCATTGCCCATGCCTCACCGCTTAATACACAGCCTGCTTTCGGGGCCTCTAGACCGCTCTCGGGGGCTCCTCTTTATTCTGTCAGAGAAAAGCCAAGGGAGGTTTCTGCAGCTTCCCTCATTGGTCTCCCTGGAGGAAAGCAGAAGCTAATAACCCTGTCCAACGAGGAGGAAAATGGCTAGAGGCTGTGGAGAGTACATCAACAGCAGTCCCAGGAGGTTTAAAAATAAACGATGAATGTGTTAGCAGCATCGGTACTTTGATAGAAACACAGACAGGGTTCTTGACAGCCCTTGGCACTTCAGAGCTGTGGCTTGCTTTTCTTTAATTTTGAAAGTACTTACTGTCCCTGACAAATGAACCCCAACACAGGGGAAAGTCCATTTCCCCATAGTGCTCTCAAGTCTGTTCTTGGCATGGAAGCACCATGTGGTCTGCAGCCTCTTCTTTCTAAATGGACAGCCCAGGCCTGCCTCTCACGGATTTACTTTGCCTGAGAATACAGCAGTGTTGATTGCCAAAGTATTTTAAAGCATATCCACTATCTCATGTCATTTCACCCCAAGACTACACTATGAATCCTTAAAATTATGGACCTTTACAAACATAACCATAATATTATTATCACACCTAACAAGGTTATAGAACAATTCCTGGGTGTTATCTAATAGATTATCAAATTTTGTAGTGTTCTTAAAACAAAAAAAACAAAAAAAAATAAAACACTCTTTACAGTTCATCCATTTGAATCAGGTGCGGCCAGAGTCTGCACATAATATTTGGTTGTTTTTTCTCTTTAAGATTGTTTTCTTTTAGAGCAGTTCCATCTCCCTCTTTTTCCTGCTATTGGCTAATTGCAGAAACCAGTTGCTTGTCCTTTAGAATGTACCACATCTGGCCAGGTGTGGTGGCTCACGCCTGTAATCCCAGCACTTTGGGAGGCCAAGGAGGGTGGATCCCGAGGTCAGGAGATTGAGACCATCCTGGCTAACACAGTGAAACCCCGTGTCTAATAAAAATACAAAAAAAGTTAGTCGGGCACAGTGGCGGGTGCCTGTAGTCCCAGCTACTCAGCAGGCTGAGGCAGGAGAATGGCGTGAACCCAGCAGGCGGAGCTTGCAGTGAGCCGAGATCACACCACTGCACTCCAGCCTGGGTGACAGAGCGAGATTCCATCTCAAAAAAAAAAAAAAAAATACAAAAATTAGCTGGGCATGGTGGCATGCGCCTGTAGTCCCAGCTATTTGGAAAGCTGAGGCAGGGGCATCGCTTGAACCCAGGAGGCAGAGGTTGCAGTGAGCCAAGATCATGCCACTGCACTCCAGCCTGTCAACAGAGCAAGACTCCGTCTCAAAACAGAAAAAAAAGAAAAAAGAATGTCCCACATCTGGATTTATCTGCTGCTTTCTCCTTTAACCTTTTTCTCCTGTAAGCTGGTCAACAGAGCTAAAGGCTTTATTAAAGTGTGTGTGTGTACATAGAGATTCAGATATACACACACAAACACACATATACCTGACTCTAATCAAACTTGCATGTTGATATATATATGGCTAAGGTGCAGACATCAGCTACATGTATATGTATATATGTAAGAATACTGAATAGGTGGTGCTGTGTTCTTCCTGTTGCATCCCACAGGAGAAACCCCTAATGTCTGCTTCTTGCACATTTAATGATGTTAACATTGATCAGAGGCTTGCATGGTGATTGCCAGTCCCTCCACTGTAGAGCACGGGGTCACACTGTCATGATGAAAGCAATCTAGCCAGATCTGAAACCACTCCAGGAGATGGAGGACAAGGCCTCTACGCTAAGCTTCACTCCTGATTTCTTACTCCACCCAGGTCACAGCTACTCACATGCACAGCAGCATGGCTGGCCTGTACCTCTTGACTCCCAGCAAGAATTAGCTTTCTGGTAGTTATTGGGTTGGATGTTCAGGCTTAAAATGTAAAACTCTCCAATGAAAACATCCTGGGCAATATGAGGTACTGGGAATTTTGAGATTCTCAACCTGACCCTGATATTAATATGCTCTGTAATATTAGACAAGTCACCTACACTTTTCTGAATCTCCAACTGTAAAACAAGGGAGTTGGTCTCAATCTCTCCCAGTTCTAAATTCCTGAAAGATATATTTTATTAATCCCTTATACATGTATCTTTGCTGTGCCTAGAGGCCTTAAAAATTTTTTTAAACAAAACACAGGGACTAAATAAAAAAAGAACTAGGAAAAGTGTTTATCCAACCCAATCAGATTTTTATCGCCTGGGAATTAGAAATTTGCACTTCTAGGTAGTGACCTACATAATAGGCAGCTAAATCACTTTAACAGAAATTCTCTAGAGAAAATGTCCATGAATGCTTGTTCCTTTGGTCCCTGAAATTTCTGAGTCTTAGTTGTTAAGTCTGTCTGTGGTTCCTTGAGATACCCCAGATATCCTTCCAAACCACCCAATCAATTCCTCTCTTTTTTTTTTCCTTTTCTTTTTTTGGCCTTAGGATAGTGAGGTTGGTGTCTGTCATTTGATACCAAAGGAACCTTTACTAATACCCACCCTCCAAGCCCAGCTCAGATCCCTACACTCCTTAAAGACTGTTAGGCAGCATTGAGCACAGTGATGTTTCTTTGCGATAGGTCCTGGTGCTAATTATCTGTAACATCTTTGCACTTATACCTATTCTTAGCTTAAAATGTGCATTCACACCTTTTTTTTTTTTTTTTTTTAAGACGGAGTCTCACTTTTTCATCCAGACTGGAGTGCAGTGGCGTGATCTCAGCTCACTGCAACCTCTGCCTCCCAGACTCAAGCGATCCTCCTGCCCCAGGCTCCCCAGTAGCTGGGATTACAGGCACCCACCACCACACCCAGGTAATTTGTTTGTTTAGTAGAGACGGGGCTTCACTACGTTAGCCAGGCTGGTCTTGAACTCCTGACTTCAAGTGATCTGCCTGCCTCAGCATCCCAAAGTACTGGGATTACAGGGATGAACCACCGCGCCCAGTCTGCTTTTACACCTTTAAGTCCACTAGATTGGTAGCAAAGGGACCCTGTACTACAGAGTCAACTGCTTGATACCATGAATGTGCATGTCATGTAACTGGCTCCCCTACTTCATCCAGGGCCCATCTGAGAAAATTAGATAGGACTAAAATTCTTACTGTCTGAAAAGTACTGGTTTTCCTTGACCTCATGATAATATCCCTACAGTTTTACATAACTGACATCCAATTATTGAATTTGGTGGGTTTATTATACTCTTTATCCCTCAAAGAGCCTGGCACAAGTGTCAGGCACAGGTGATGTTCAGCAGATATGTGTTGATTCAGCACCTGCCACTGCAGCTATCTGACCCTGTGTGGAGCAGTGATTGGCAGAACAGACTGACACTTGGTTATCAGGCTGTTTCCATAGGGATAGAACAAAACCAAGAAGATAGCACCCTTGAAAAGCCAGCCATAGCCTCTTCTCTATACTTGCAGTCCTGCACATGAGGGACAACTTGGTGAGCAGAGTGTGAGTCGAACTCCAACTCCACTCAAACTTTGGCTGGTGTTTTTGTTCAGTGCACAACCTGGACAACTGAACATGGTTCACTTGTGGTTCCCCTGGACTGGCACAGAAGTCAATCTCCCAAAGTAGCCTTCTGAAAGGAGCCTGTGTCCTCTGTTGTCTCTCCCGTAGCACTCCCTAAACGTCAAGCACAATAGCAGGCACTGAGTTCTGCGAACCAGGCTTAGTGTCCGTGAATTTGCCTTCATTTGGGATGTGTGCCACAGCAGACCACTGGGGCTTCACCTGCCTCAGGACTTTGGCCTCTTGGCCACCTCGGTTCTTCCTCAATTACGGCTATCCAATTTATCTCCGGTGTGTCTCAAATAAAGGACTAATCTTATTTTATTCCTTGCTAAAAATTTCTGTTCACAAATACAAACAAGAAACATGAGCTCTTTTTGGGACCAAGGACAGATAAGCTTTGTGTGTAACGAGGCTGAACACTTAAAATCATGGCTGAAGGTCAGACCCTCTCAACAAAATGAGAATCGGTTCAAAATGTTAAAGCAAAATATCAAATGTTCGCATAGGATAAACTTTGTTTTTTTCATTACTTAAGAATAACATTCTGAATCGTTTAAAATCCTGAATTTATTAAGCATCCAGGTACAGATGCTTTAGAGAGTTAAGTTTCTTAAAATCTGGATGGACTACAAGTATTGCCATAAATGTAATCTAATCACATTTTTTAAATTGAATTTAAGATTTTTTGAAATGAGAGACTATATTGGATTATTTTACCCAAACTTTTTTTTTCTTATTTGTTTAATGCATTTCCACATGAAGCTCGATATCCACATATGCAATTTAATATCCACAACAACTCAGGGAAGTAGGAGAAAGCCGGCAGTCACAGGCCTCACTCAGCTCCCATGCAAACTGAAGGGCCAATCTCACTCCCACCGTGCCCCCATCAACAACCCCGAGTCTGTTCCCAGGCGAAGGGCGAGATGGGCTTGAAAATTTGCCGGAGGCTATCTTCCTCCCAGCTGTGAGAGAAAAGGGCTTTAGTTCTTCCCTCAGTCTGTGAAGTCTGCATGCCCGATTTGCACTTTCCTGCAAGTTCTGGTCAGGAGGCTTCTCGCCGCCTTCAAGTTGTTACAAAGTTTAGCTAGAGAATTCCTCCTGCCTGTGGAGTTTTACCCCTGCTCCTCTGGCCACCCTCCCGATGAATCCCTGTGGTGTGGGACGGGAATGGGCTGCTTGGGAACCCAGTGAGCTCCCAGGGCCTTCCTGCCGCTTCCTCTACCTCTGTATTTCGCTTGGCTTTCTAACTGGACTCAGTTCCAGGTAAAGTCGGAAACTTCTCCTGCAAACAGACCTTTGGCTTCCCCAGTGGGGGTTTGTGTTTGGGAGAGGAGGGTCCCCCTTTCCCATTTCCGCCGTTGGGGCACTCACAGTATTTGGGGTGTCTCTTCGGGTCCTGCAGGAGCAGTCCGCTTTCTTCAGAGGGTCTGTGGGGCCTCTTGGGATTGCTGGTTTGTTCTTGCAGTCGATCTGGAGCTAAAATTCCGGTCCTCATTATTGCAAGAGTGGAGAGTGGAGGTTGCGCGCGCAAGCAAGCAAGATGGTGCCGACCTGGTGAGCGGAAAGCCAGCTGCATGCCTGGGGAGATCCTGGTTTTCTGCACCCAGTCTGCTGCAGGAACTCATTCGCATCCTGCTCCACTGACTTCTCTCTGTATAGCTCTGCCACTCAAGTAAATCAAATATGCACTGTCTGCTGGCAGTGGGGACGGAGGCGCAGGTGGGCAGTGCCTGCATTCTAGTTACGGCCCTTCCTACTCTCCATTGTCCTTGGAAACCGGCACTGTGGATGGTACATCAGTAGCAGAACCAGCACAGCTGCCTGTTAAAATGTGAATGTATCTCAGCAGCCCCTGATACGGCGGGCATCTGAGTATACACACCTGAGTATCTTTCTCCATCTTTAAGGGGCCAGCGGGGGAGATTGCTGGCTCCAGAACTTGGGAAGAGCCCCAAAGCGGTATGATCTCCAGCACTATGAATCACATCCTGAGCTGTCATCTGTGAAAAATAACTCCATCGGCAGCTTGAAATACTCCTCAAAGGACAGCTCCCTCGTGATGTTCTTTTTCTCCCAGGGACACCATTATTTACATCTTTTAAAAATTAATTTTAAAAGACCAAGTTTTTTTAAAAAAGACACGTGAAAAGTTCGTTCATTTCAAGCAGCTGGTCACAAGAACAGACTCACGTGTACAGCAAAGTCTGGATTTTATTTGGAAACTCTAAATGCATAGCAGAGGAAAGCTGGAAAGAATTTCTCTATAGTTCTGGCTGTAAAAGCATCATAGGACCCATGGGCTGAAAGATTCCAGTAAATCTAATCTGCAAGGATCTGCCCTGGCACCCAGTGTGCTTACAAATGGCACTGCCCTCCCAGTAAAGAGACGGGAATCATTAGGCTGGCGAATTCAGTGATTGGAAATGTCTCAATATATTGTAATACACCAACCCAGATAGAAATCCCTGTAGGAACAACACCACCAAGAAGTGTTGCTCTCACCAAATGCCCCATGATGTAGTGCACTAAAAAACATGAGAGACATGGAAAAGGTGGCAGGAATATTAAAAAGTACCAAACTCCAGAATCCCTAAATCAAATGAAAAAAAATTGAAAACAGGAAAAATAAATCTATTCATGTAGCACTGAAACTAGGAAACAGTCTCATTTCATACTAACAACCTTAAGAAATGTCATTCAGAAACACAGTTTGGAATAAAATCCAAAGGGACTCCAGCAACTATGTTCCTCAGAGGAGCGGTGGTGAATAAACAGAGTCCTCAAGCTCCTGGCTATACTCCCACCGTGGAGGAATGGGGGAGCTGGGATGTGGGAGCCCCTCTTCCTCTCTGTCAGTAAGAACCACCTCAGTCCAAATGTGGAGGGTTCTATACTCCCCATTGGTAGAAGTAAAGGCTGAAGAGAATGGAGGAATAAAGTGCCTGAGGCCGATTACTTCACACACATTTAAATGCTGGCCTAAGCTGAGAACAAAATCCAGGGAAAAAAATACTTAGAAATTCCATTTGGAGAGCCCCACTCAGAAGAGTCCATTCTCTCTTCCATTGTGATAAACAGAATCTTTCTAGGCACATGAAGAAATGCTAGAATTTGCAACTTTTATTTTCTGCTGTGGGTACAAGAGAAAAAAACTCAGGTAAGTGCCCAAAGATGTGTGTGCAACAATGTTGCCCATGGCATTGTTTGTAACATCTAAGTCTCATCTACAGGAACACCAATAGGACAATAGATGATGGCACATACATACAGTGGATAGGCTGCAGAATGTGCCATGCAGGACTGCCATGGCCATCTTCTTCACTCTGGCACCCAGCATAGAACCTGGCATACTCTACCCACCAACAGTCACAGAGTTCATCACCAGTAGCTGCTGGGTGATACATCAGTAAAGGAGAGGGACACACAACTGTACAAACTTTAAAACAAATGCAACTTACATACTGACATGGAAGGATGTCAAGGTATACCGTTGCATGAAAAATACCAAATTATAGAACACAGTATGACACCGTTTTTATTGTTAGTGATTTTCTACACATTTATTTCTTCATACATTTCTTTTCATTTTAAAATTATGTATATTAATATAGGTTTGTAGCATTTATACACACCCACAGTGCCTAAAAAAGTGCTGCTCACTGACATCCAGAACTTCTCTTCTTATAGGTAGATGGAGAGCTGAATTCCCTGGCCCCTTGTGGTTGGATGGGGCCTCATGTCTAGTTTAGGCCAATGAGTTGTGAGAGTAAACGACACGTGTCACTTCCAGGCCAGACCATTTACATACCAGCATGGGCCTCAGGGTTTCTTCCCTTTCCTAAGTTTATCTCGAAAGTATGTATGTGCTGAGATCAAGTCTCTGGCAACCTGGATCCTGGAGGGTCTATGAAGAACGGGAAAAGAAATGGTGCAAGGAGCAACTTCAAAAGCCTCCCCCAAAGCCAAACTTCGCCCTCATCATCATTTGATTAAAAAACATGAAATTATGTGCTTTCAAATCAGAGCTGTGGACTCCCTAAGTCCAGCCTTTGGGAATGGAAGGCTGGATGACGAACTTGGTGATTGTTGATAGACAGAGACTCCTTCAAGGAAGCTTGACTTCTCTTCAACTACTGATCAAAGAATGTTCAAATTGAAAGGCAAAAAACTCACAGAAGGCAGGACTGAGAGGACTCTGAGAACCCTTCTTCTATAAAGGCATCTCTAAATCCAGGCATGAAAAAATAATATCCTGATAACAGGAATGTGAACAAGCAACTCTTTACATCACATCAACACATCTAGATGCCTAGCCTCCCACGGCCCCATGCCAGTTGCTAGCAAGAAGAATTTAGACTTCACTTTTATACGCTAAGAGTGGTCAAGGGTCTGTAATCTTCCTGGCCAAGCCTGTTGAAGAGGACTCCTGCCCTGTAAAACGGGAGGAAATGCCACTGACGTTGGAGTCTCTTTAAATGCTATCTCCTGGAGTTACAAGAAATAGAGGAAGTTAGTAAACACTGGGATTAAAGAAGTTGTGAACAGAGTGTGTAACTGCTAGCACTTTGATAACTCTTTTCTCTAAAATAAAACTCTCATACAACCAATCTGAAACACAGGAGAAAGATTCCAGGATCCAGAGGGACACAGCAAGATTGACCCTGAGATGACCATAGCTGAGCGCAGAAGCCAAAGTAAGCTGGCTTATAATGTCAGAACTTAGTGATGAAGGCTCCCCACAGAGAAATTCAGTACCTTCCCAACCACTTAAGACTATGTTTGCATTCCTTATAAAATATGATAATAATACCTTACTTACTTGGGTTGTTGTAAGGATTAATGGAATTTCATTTGTAATTATTTCTAGCACAATAAATACTTATGTATTTTCTTCTTCTTAAAAAAATGTTACTATGAATATTTCTCAAGCTATTATGGAACCTGAATGAATATTAAATAGGGAGCATAGCCCAACTCCACAAATATGCTACACAAACATATACTAGCTACACAAATATATATATTATTTAAATTGCAATTTTCTAATGCCTGTAGCAAAGTACTAACATAAAAAGTGAACATAAAGGCTTATAGCAAATGTAGACTTGGAGAGGTTATTTCATCCATCCTACTGCCCCTTGGTAGTTAAGACATCTGAAAATCTCTTTCCTCAGGATCCTTAGTGATGAATTCAAAGAACTGACTATCCTTCTCGTCCCTAAATATGAAGAAAATTTCTGAATAAAACAAGTACATCGTAAGTTATATTTTGAATATAACTTAAGTATATTCAAAGAGTATCTACTAGATGCCTACTTATACTCTCATGATATTTTTTTTTAATTTCCAAAGGTGGTATATTAGTCTTTTAGGACTGCCATAACAAAATACCACAAACTGGGTGGCTTAAACAACAGAAATTTATTTTTCACATTTCTGGATTCTGGAAGTACAAGATCAAGGTGTCAGCAGGCTTGATTACCCCCAAAAGCCCTCTCCTTGGCTAGCAGACAAGCCTTGTCTCTGTGTCCTCATGTGGTCTTTTCTCGTGTCCCTAATGTCTCTCCTTCCTTCCTTCCTTCCTTC
>NW_012109508.1:1225408-1291653 GCF_000951045.1 Mandrillus leucophaeus | reverse complement strand
GCTCACTGCAATCTCTGCCTCCCAGGTTCAAGTGATTCTCCCACTTCAGCCTCCCAAGTAGCTGGGACTACAGGCACCCACCATTATGCCCAGCTAATTTTTGTATTTTTGTAGAGACAGGGTTTCACCATGTTGGCCAGGGTGATCTTGAACTCCTGACTTCAGGTGATCTGCCTGCTTCAACCTCCCAAAGTGCTGGGATTACAGGTGTGAGCCACCACGCTTAGCTGCTTCTTATAAGAACTGTTGTTCTTTGGATTAGGATCTCACTGTTATGATCTCTTTAATTTTAATTACCTCTTTAAAGGCTCTATCTCCAAATATAGTCACATTGGGGGTTAGGACTTCAACCTATGAATTCTGGGGGACAGTTCAGTTTGTAACAGATAGCATCACCTTAGAAGGGCCCTGTGGCATCTGCACAATCCCCTGCTCTCTTCCTGTGTGAGCTTCAGTGGGAGACATGAAGAAAGACAAGACACAGCTTTGTCTACCTGGAGCTCACCATCCATTTGTGGAGGAGACACTTTCCCCATGAACACGGGGCTCACAGGGCAAATATACAAGCCGTGGCTCAAGGCAGCACATGAGGGATCACGCAGCCAGTGCCGTGCACTTAAAGATGAGAAGGACCAGTGTGGGCATGTGTGCTCCAGAAGCAGCACTGGACCCCATGGGAAGTTAATGGCCTGTTCATTAACCATGTCCCTCAATGTTGCTATATTGATTGGTTTTCTAATTAAGCACAAACACAAAACGTCTACCACTTTAGCAAATAAAATCCCACCTTGTTTCTATTCTCCCACAGGGCCTACATATACATACCACCAGGCCTCACTGAGACTCATTCTACCTCACCCTTTCCCAAGGGCTGCTCATACTTCTAGTCCCACCACACTCTCCCTCCTGTGTGTGCAGGAGTTGCTGGGCAGAGTCTTCCCCACTTCAGGCTCTGCAACTGCCTGGAGTGCAAGTTCTTTCCATCCATTCATCAGGCAATCTTCATCCCCAAACCATTTATTGACATGCTAACTGAACCCCTTATGTGGCTTTGAATCTTATCATCTATAAAATGGGAATTATACCCATTGGCTGGGTTGCCAAGGGAACTAAGTAGAAAACTATGTTGTAAACGCTGTAGTCCAATGCTGACACATTGTACTGTACATCCTTAATTAATGTATTTCCCATCTCTTTCTTTCTTTGCTGGTCGAAACAGTTGAGTGAACATCTGAAAGCAGGATGGCAGAAGCAGGGCCAATAGCACTGAATCCAATCAGAGGCACAGGAAGGGGTCTCAGAGTGCCACATCAGGCTCACAGAGAGTGGCCCTCTTATATGCGACATACACCGTCTTCTCCTCAATCCAGATAAGGGCAACTGAGACAAGGTTATTAAATGAAGGAGCAAAGGAGACCAGAAGGTCAGAGTATTTTCTGGGTTAGTGGAGAAGGGTGACAAACATTCTTGGAAATGTTCGTGGGTCCGGGACTGTGGCCTCCTCTAAGGGCTCAGGTAACACAGGTTGTGCTAATCAGGCACTTAAGCCAAAGGGAATGCCAATATATACTGACTTTGATGACTTCAGCAAAATACAAAGGCAGTTCTAATTTTCACTCATTCAGTAGACTTATTCACCACTAAAATCTGGTGAATAGCTCAGTCTATGTATAAATACCAAAATAATTGTGGCGATGTTAAGTTCAAGGCACCATACCAGTGTTGCAGGATGGGAGAAGGGAAAAGGTTGGAGTTGTAAGGGCATATAACACATGTCCCTGCCCAAAGACCTTAGTCTAGTGAAGCAGATGAAACAAAGAACATGACAAATAAAAATCAGGACTGGAAGACTTGAGCTGAGGGGAACACTCAGAAAATGAGTCACTGCAGGTGTGTGGGCTTTCCAAAGAGCTCAATACGATGCAAACTTGGTCACGATCCACAAGATTTTCTCACAGAACTGAGTTTTGACCATTTCCCATAGCCTTTTACTATTTGTTTCTACCACAGTTCTCACAATTTGAAGGTTTTTCCTAGAAATAAACAATCTGAGTGGTTTTGCATTAATCAATTTTGGAGTTGTCAGATTTCTTAATCAATTCGAAAGTATTTTTTTGAGCTCTAGTTTATACAAGTTTCACCAGACTAAGGATTGTAGAGGATACAATTAATTGGTAGCCTCAGTCTTCTCCTACAAGAAGTTTACATTCAATGG
This sequence comes from Mandrillus leucophaeus, assembly GCF_000951045.1. Lineage (NCBI taxonomy): Eukaryota > Metazoa > Chordata > Mammalia > Primates > Cercopithecidae > Mandrillus > Mandrillus leucophaeus. The sequence continues at coordinate 1,289,438 of NW_012109508.1, read as the reverse complement.
TGTACTGGAGCCCCCATGTACTTGCTTGTAAGGACCATTTGCTAAATATCCAGAAATTTTGTGAGCTGGCATTAAACAGAGATGTGGTTGCTTGAATAATGGTATATATGTCCTAATCCCTGGATCCTGTGCATGTTAACTTATATAACAACTGAAAAAAAAAAAAAAAAAAAAAGGATTTTGCCGTTGTAATTAAGTTAAGCATCTTGAGATGGAAAGATTATCTAGGTGGGTCCTAAATGTAATCACATGTATGCTTATGAGAGGAATGCAGAAGATTTGACACACACAGAAGAGGAGAAGCTGCTGGAACCATGGAGTCAGAAATTGAAGTGATGTAGCCACAAGCCAAGCAATGCCATGAACCACTAGAAGCTGGAAGAGGCAAGGAGCATAAGCCCCCAGAGTCTCCAGAGGGCGTGTAGTCTTGCTAACACCTTGATTTCAGTCCATGAAACTGATTTTGGACTTCAGACCTCAAGAACTAAGAGAATATATTTTTGTTGTTTTAAGGCATCAAGTTGGTGGTAATTTGTTACACAGCTGTAGGGAACTGATACAGGTGGGTAGCCTGAAATCAGCTATGGTGGGAGTATCTACACCACAGAAATTGGCAAATGCTACAAATCAGGGCTTTTAGTTTTAGAGACCTGGTTTGCTCACATCATAACTAAGTAAATCAGCCTTAAACAACTAGCAAATGTCACTTCATGGCATGACAGGATGTGCTGTGATATGACATGATATAATGTGATGTGACATGATACACTAGGAAACACACTCAACTTATAACCAGGTTCCTCATTCTGAATCTTCCCCAAACAGGTTCTGTCTGTTATTAGGCAGGTCTCTTTTCTTCTCATTGTGGTTTGGTCTCCTTCCAGAAAAAAACAAGAGCCTCAAAACAAACTCATTCATTCTAGAAACATTTACTAAGCACTTACAATGTAGCAGAAATGGTGCTGAAGGTACAAAGGTGAGCGAGTCCCAATGCCAGTCACGGAAGAATGAATACTCATTGTGACATCAGACGGCCAACCAACAAGAAAATGCTGGTGTGAGGTTGAAGATTAATGGTAACTGCTGGGGTGTTTCCCATCTTTGTGATTTCCACTCTTTGTGATCCCAGTGCCAAATCATTGACATATTAAAGTTGAGCTTTCAGTGGAAGATTGCTATCGTCTGAATGTTTGTGTCCCTCCAAAATGTATGTTAAAAACCTGATCACCAGTGTAATGCTATCAGGAGGTAAAGCTTTGAGAAGGTGATCAGGACATGAGAATGGAGCCCTCATGAATGAGATCAGAGCCTTATAACAAAGGCCCCAAAGAGCTGCCTCCTCTTTTGACCATGTACGGTTACAGTGAGAAGGCACTATTGATGAATTGGGAAGTGGGCCTTCACCACCAGTCACTGAATCTGCCAGCATCTTGATCTTGGACTTCCCAGCCTTCAGTACTGTGAGAAATTAATTTCTGTTATTGATAAGCCACTCACATATAGTAGTTTGTTATAGCAGCCCAAAAGGACTAAGAGAAGTTCTCCCACACTAATCAAACGGCTTTCTTTGAAAGGGGCTGCGTTGGAAAGTTGTTTCTCTGTTGAACTCAAGCTCAAACAACTAAGCAAAGCTAAGCTGGGCCAAGTACAACATTGGATCCTAATCATAGGCAGGTAGCATTTGTCAAACAAGATGACACCACCCACGATGTCACAGAAGTGGAGTTGGTGCTCATCATCAAAGATGCCACTGCTCCACGGGATGCACCACCCACTGGTGCTGTGGTAACAGCAACATGCAAACCACTGCTAGGATGGCCACCTGGTCCCTGTTCTCTGCATCTTCCCCATGACTCCTGTTAAATGCCCTCACTGAGTGCTCTGCTTAAAGTTTTAAGATTGCAGGCAACTTCCTCTTCCCAGGTGGCATCTAAAGTTAACATCCAGGGATAGCCAACAGAAAACCACCTAGCCTTCCCTTTTTAAGACACCACATCTCAGGGGCCCTACTCTGATCCCCAAGTAAATTCTTGGACGTCCTTTCAAGCTACAGATGTTAGCAATAGCAGTCCTCTATGGGAGACGTAATACAGTTGCTATTATTAGGCAATTTGCACAGGGTAACAAGTTTACTGTTCCAGATGTGGCAACCATTTGGGGCAAAATTCTGTTTATTCCTTCATGTAATAAATGCTTATTGAGGAGCTCTACATGCCAGACAATTAACTAGGTACTGGAGATCCAAACACAAGTGAAAACCAACCCCTGCCCTCAGAAGGAGACTTACCCATAATCAGCAAGTGTCACTGGTATTATAAGGTAAGGATATCCAGGGAACAGTGAGACACAAAGGAGGCGGTAGACAGTCTCTCTAGAGGGCCAGGAAAAGACTCATACATGATAAGGTACATGGATCCAGGGAAGATGAAGGCAGTGTGGGATTGCTTTTGAAGTTCTCCAAATTCCCCCATAAAAGCAGACAGACAAACTAAGAAGACTAAACAAACAAACAAAAAAAACCACAGACAAAACTATTACAAACCCCAAAAGAAGTGTGGTGGGAACAAACATCTGACAGAACCAGACACATTACTGGTGACTGGACATAAGCCCTGTTAATGAGAAGCTTACATTTAGAGAGTCAATTAAGCACATGCTATACGCAACCTAAAGTGGTAAATGCTACCTTGGTCATTCGAGTTCACTGTTACATGCCTTGAAGTGTGGGGTGCACTGGCCTGAACCATTCTGGTTGGGTTTGATTCCTTAGGATGCTACCAGCAAATAACATTGAGAAATACCCAGCCACTTTCATGTTCTCCAATGGCAGCCCAAAGTGCAATGATCTCTATGATTCATGGGAGGTCAGATGAAGAGTGAGAAAATTGTATTAGTCTGTTCTCGCACTGCTAATAAAAGCATATGCAAGACTGGGTAATTTATAGAGGAAAGAGGTTTAATTCTCCCAGTTCCACATGGCTGGGGAGGCCTCACAATCATGGCGAAAGGCAAATGGGAAGTAAGATGCATCTTACACGGCAGCAGGCAAGCGGGTGTGTGCAGGGGAACTGCCCTTTTATAAAACCATCAAATCTCATGAGACTTATTTATTATCACAAGAACGGCATGGGAAAAACCTGCCCCCATGATTCAATTACCACCTACTGGATCCCTCCCACAACACGTGGGGATTATTACAATTCAAGGTGAGCTTCGGGTGCAGACACAGAGTCAAACCATATCAACAAGGTAGGGGAAGTAGACGAGAGCCTAGCTGTGCTGACTATTGGCTGGACATCCTTTATCAAATGTCTTTAACTTTCCTAGGCCTTAATTCTCTCATTAAAACTGGAGAAAGATATAACACACACCTCATAGGCTATTATAAGAACCGAATGGGATAATGCATGTGGGTGAGTAGAAGTCTCTGCAAACTAAAAACTGCTCCAAAATACATTATCTTCATTCATAGGCCACAGTAGATTAGGTTATTCATATATATTCCCTTCCTGTTCCCCCAGCTCCATGTGCAGAGTAGAGTTCCTGCCCCTTGACTTTGGGCTCATCCACGTGACTTCTTTTGTTTGAAGGAATGTTAGCAAATCCACTGCAAACAAGCTATGAATGCACTGTGGTGCTCCCCTTCTGCACCCCCATCCCTGCCATGGGAAGAGCCTCCTGCCAACCTGGCATTAGAAGGAACACATAGGGAGCAGACCTGAGCCCAACCCCGCATGAGGGGTCAAGCCCAGCTCTCTCACAGCTGGAAGGAGAGCCAGCCAGTCAACTCCTGACTCACATGCAGGTGTGTGAGCAAGAATAAATGATGGCTGTTTTAAGCCACTGAATTTTAGGGTGGCATTTCCCAACACGTGCTGAAAGGTACATAGCCCATCACTTCCCTCCTCAGCTTAAGATGTCCTGGGAAATTGACAGCATTGTAGAAACCATTTTGATAAAATATTTGCAATGCAATTCACAAATGAAAAGAATGATATAGCCAAACGGAAGAACTAGCCTAAGGCAGTGAGGTGGGTGAACAGTGGCATCAGAATCATTCAGAAATTTCAAATTACATATACCTGACCTGCTCACCATCCCCATTCCGTTCATTCCTGTAGATATTTACCCACCTAAGAGTAAGGAGGTGAAGAGATAGAGCATTGTACTCCAATAAATCATAGTAAGAAAACCCTGCACTACAGAATAAAAAAGTACGTGAAAGCCAATAGGGATCAACACAGCAAAGATGAAGTTCCCATTCATACCCACTTTGCACTCCCACCACACAAACAATGCCTGACTAGTGCCAATGTACTCATGAAAGCAGGCGTCATGAAGTTTGTAGTATACTGAAAAATATTCCAGTCTACTCAGTGTGATATTATGTAAGCATCAGTTAATTTTAATTTAAATTCTAAGATTGGTCAAGCTAACAATACGCTTTATACACAGCCCTGGGGTGGTCAGCTAGCATTACAACAAAAAGAGCCACCCTCTAGGAGGGGTTCCCCAAATACTTCTACTACCTGGGTCAACATCAACAATCCATAGCTTGCTAATTATTACATAACAAATTTTAAAAATTATTGGTGAAATTAGGGTCTTGTTAATTAGCATATTAGCATAATGAATACTAGACATTTAGTCTCACTAAAGAAATTAAAGATGTTGGAGATGCATAAACTGCCATGGTAGTTGAGCAATATTCTCCATTTCATGAGCAAGGTATGAGACCCCAGCAAGGCTCAAAGTCTATATAGGGCACTTGAGGCTTAATCCTCAATCAGATCCATATCCAACAAAAAAAATTGATCACATTAGGAGGATCACTGACTGCACAGCCTTGTAATGTGGCTATGGCTGTGCTGAATCTGCAGACCATCCTAACGGAGTGAGGTCTCCTAAGCGGAGAGAGTGGAGGCTTTCATCAAGCTCACAGAATAGACCTATGCACTATTTTTGTTTCTACCTTGATAATGAATGTTTGTCTAATAAATGTATGTGTGACAGGAGAAAAGAGGTTATGATACGTATGCTGTGAAGGAAAAAAGGACTGGGTGCAGTGGCTTATGCCTGTAATCCCAGCACTTTGGGAGGCTGAGGTGGGAGGATAGCTTGAGCCCAGGAGTTCGAGGTTACAGTGAGCTGTGATTGTGCCATTGCGCTCCAGGCTGGGTAACAGAGAAAGATTTTGTCTCTGAAAAGAAAAGGGGGAAAAAAGCTGCCTCTCATTTGAAAAAAAAAAAAAAAAGACTTTGTAAAGAACATAAATTGCAGAACACTTAAAAGTAAAAAAGTAAAATTAAACTTTATTATGTTTAGAGTCTGCTGCTAAGTGGTAAATAAGTGTAAATATCTAAAATTGGATACTTTTTTACAATTTCAAATAAGATGAATACTTATTTAAAAATTCATGATTTATTCTTCCATCTACTAGCTACAAATCTGTTGTGAATTTCAGCTTACTCATTAGTTATAGAAGTGATATGTACCTTGAAGGAATGTTGTAAGTATTTAATGAAATGAAATTAATTTAACAGGGCTTTTCAATACCAGTCTGTGGAATGGAACGGTGTTGGGCAGTTATAGCAGAAAGAAGTAACTTCTATCATCCTTACATGGAAAAGCAGAAACATCAGAACCTAATTTTAAGCGATTCAATGAAATCCAAGTCAAGGAGTCTCAGCTTTGGTCCAGTGATGGAGCTAATGCCGACAATCCCCTTCTCCATGATTCCTGCCAACAGTACATTACAGGCTCTGTCTGAGCTTCTTGATGTGCAAAAACATGTTACCAAGGCCAAAACCTGGAAACTTTCATCTAGATTCTAGATCTTCTAAATGTGTTGGTTACTCTAGAATTTAGTGGGGGGGGGGGGGAAGGTTACATTTCTTTTAAGAAAATGAATACTGTCATGTTTCAGATTTCCAACACATCCTATTTATCCTGTTCACTTTGTCTTTGAAGTTTTCTCCTGATGATGGCTGTCATCCATCGGGTTGCCATCATCCCCGTGCAGCCACCACACAGTAACTGCTGATGCCAGATGGCTCCTGCCCACACTCTAACTCCTGCAATCCACTTACCATTTGACTGCCTCTATGATAGGTTAAAAATGCATATCTACTCGTGTCATTTCCCTGTTAAAAGCCATTAATGGTTTTCCATGCTCTTAGAATAAATTCTGAATTCCCATATACAGCGTACAAGACCCTTTCTCCTCTGGCCTCTCTGTGTGTCTCTAATCATTTTTCTCCTTTCTCTGTCTGTTTCACAATATTAGACTTTTATCTCCTCCAGGGTTCCACATTCCCTTCGGCCTTTGGACTTCTGTACTTACTGCTTTTCATTTTTCTCTGCCTGATATAGTCATTTTACAGATAAGAAAACCAAAGTTCAGAGAAAGGAAGTGACTCAGCCACAGATACTTCATCTGTTTCTTCATTAAGGAAACATCCAGATTTCTAAATACAGGAGAGGAAGACAGTAGCATGGCTCCAGAATCAGACAGACTCAGCTTCAACTTTTAGCTTCATCATTTACTAGCTGTGAAATCTTGGTCAAATGACCCAACTCTTCTGTAATCTTTGTTTTCCTCATCTATAAAATAATGGTAGAGCCTATATCATTGGGTACCTGTGAGGATAAACTGAGATGATAGATGTGAAGTTCCTATTTCAGAGCCTGGCACATAATAATCTTTAAATAAAAATCTAGTGGTGTTGATTTAATTATTGTTTTCATGATCATTGGTTGGCTTGATTCTTGACTTTTCAGATTTAAATTTAATGCAGTCATAAAAATGAAGGCATAATTAATTCACCCAGAAATATGGGACCACTTCAAGAAGAGAGAGTAAATTACTTGTATCAGATGAAAGATCATTACATACATACCTGGGCAAGTGCAAATGAAACTTGTGTGGAATTCAAAGAGAGCCAACATGAATAATGGTTATTCAAAGTTAGTGGGCAAAAAGAAGCAGATGCGGAAGGCAGAGTGCAGTTAGTTGATGAGGAGTTGGAGCTGGGATGCACCTAGTACGTGTGGGCCTCTCAGGAAGTTTCACTACAGAAGAGGAAAGAGCTTTTTGTTGTTTCTCTCAAGTGATTAGAGCATGTTGGAATGTGTGCAGGATGGAGTTAGCAGTAGAGGACACAGTGAAAACGAAGGACAGAAAGGTGGTAAGTGATTCCTCAAAGTTCTCAAGGAAGGAGAAACAACAGGATCAAAGGCTCAAGGGAAGGGTAAGCATGAGCCATGTACAGAAAGAAGGACTTCGGTGTAGTCAGAAGGAATTAGAGAAGTATGTGTCTTTACATACACTAGTGCAGTTTTCTGCAATGGCTGTGGGGAGCAGGACCTGGGAAAAGCTATTTCCAGTTGCAGAGATGCCTTTGGTATATGGAGTCTCTGTCAACAGTGGTTCTCAAAGTTGGCTCAGCCTTGGACTCCCTGGGAAGCTTTTAAAAGTTCTGATCTTCGTTATGCCCCATGCCAATTAAATCAGTATCTCTGTGGTGGGACACAGGCTTCATTAATTATAACAAAACAAAACAAAAACAGGAGATTCTAATGTGCAGTCAAGTCTGAGAACCAGTTATCTAGAGGTATTATATGAATGAACTGCATATGGTTAGAATAAAATTGTGTATGGTTAGAACCAAAAATAACTTCAGCAAACGTTTGGTTTTGTCTCTTTAAAATCAACACTACACCAGCAAATGTGTAAAGGAAATAGAATAGAAAATATGAGACTGCATTGCATATAAAAGGGGAAAGCATAATTTTGATAAGCATGTCTATTTACACACATTCATATGAAAGAACTGGGTACAGATATAAAATGTTTTTCTTATTAGGTCAGGGTCAAAAAAGCTTGAAAACCACTGATCTAGATAAACTCCTTTCACAGATGAAGAAACTGAGGCCCAAGGAGATTAAAAGCCTTCCTTAAAGTTACACAAACAAAAAGCCAATTCTAGACTAGAATGTAGTTTCCCTGACTACTTTCAGGGTGCCCCTTGACCCTCTGTTTCCTGTGTGTTTTGGTTTCCTCTTCTCAGCACTATGATAAACTTTCCGAAGGCAAGGATTATGTCTTCAATTCTTTAGGGTTACCCACATTTACCCATTTCTTTGCTTTCCACATCCCGCTTCTCTCCTATGGATTCCATTTTTTTTCTTATTGAAGTAATTTTTCCGCAAAGCTCTCTTTTGTTCTTTGCTTGAAATTGTTTTGTTTTGGTCTCACTTTGAATGATAGTTCACCTCATCAGGGATTCTCAAGCTGTAATGAGCATTTAAAACACCAGGGAGCCTGTTAAACTGCAGACCATGATGCAGTAGGCCTGGGGTAGATTCTGCATTTCTTACTCACTTCTAGGTGATTCTGGTGCTGCCGGTCCTTGGACCACAGTTTGAGTAGCAAGAGTTTAGCAGATTCACAATTCTATCTTGACAGTTACATTCCACTCTTCCCACCCTGCCCCCAAATGCTTTGAAGATATTTTCTTGTCTTGTGGCTTCTGTGATTGCTAATGAGAAATTTTATAACAGTCTAATATTTGTTTTTAAGAAACTTCTCAATCCCTTTGATTACTTTCAAAATTTTTATCTATCTTTGGTGTGTCCTAATTGTGTTGTGATGCACCTAGATTAATGTTTATTTATCCAACTTGGGATGACTTCTTCAATCTGGGCATTGAACCTCTCGTCACTTCTGAAAATTATCAGTCATTACTCCCTGCAATATGGCCTTATGGATCTTGCATTCCAGCAGGAGGAGACACACAATAAACAAAAGACATAAATAAGTAAAGTGATCACTTAAGAGGTAAGGGGTGCTAGGGCCAAAAGAAAAGGATGCTGTGGGTGGGGATGGAGGTGCAATTTCAAATATGATGGTCAGGGTTGGGCTCACTGGGAACGTGGCATTTTAGTAAAGACGTGGAACATGCTGGAGAGAGTGTTCCAGGCAGATGGGAGGCAGTACCAATCCTTTAGCAGAGACTGGGGGTGGGGTGAAAGAGGAGAGAGGGAGAATCATATAGGGGCTTAGCACAGAAGGAGTACCAAAGAAGTAAAAGGCATTTTAATCCTTAAGAAGTTTAACTGGAAAAAAAAAAAAAAAAAACAGATTAGAAGCACTGAAGATATGATCCACTGGAAAATATTGAATGACAGAGTCCTCAGAGTGCTCAGGGGAGAGGCAGGAGTGGAAGCACAAAAGTGGTCCTGCAACGCAAATACTCCTCCCTGAAAACCCCCGGCCCAAACATAATGCATTTTACTGTCTAGAGAATGCTACTGGGTAAACAGAACACTCATCTGGTAGCAGGAAAAAAATGCTTGAAAATAGGCCTGTAAAAATAAAAATCCACTCATGAACTTAATGCCCTTTCAATAGGATTTTTGTGATAGGTTCCTCTTGGATGGTATCCCTCTAAAAATCCCATGTTTACATAACCAAAAGTGGGGCAAGTTTTAATCAGGCATAACAACTACTTTTCATTTTCTCTTCCACTTGCAGGATGATCAGAAGTAAATGTTCCAATTGCAGTAAATCCACGCAAAAAGCTTTTTTTGGCTTACAATACCCCATGCCCCCACATATGCGATTTATCTTTTTTGTTTACACTATTGGTCCTATTCAATATGTGTCTTTTATTGTAAGCAATTTCAAACCTGACTAGAAGGGAAGTTGTAGAAAAGAGTACAAAAAAAGTGAAGTAATCTCTAGAAATCTAGACTTGATTCTTACGTGAATCCCTGGGATAGCTGAGAGCCCTAAGAGTTCTGTGGGTACCAGCAAAACAAGGGATAAAACAGCATCATCCAGGAATGTTGCCCTGAAATTGAGAGGAAAGGTTTTTCTTCTGCCCCACTTCTAGTCTCAGGACTCAGAATAAAACCAAGACTGTCTTTACTTGACTCAACAATGGCCCCTGGAGACAGTGGGCTAGTTATCCCTTAGCCAGGCTCTGTCACGTACATGTCCATATACTCCTCAGCCATCTTGCTTCATATCTAAATTAAGTCCCGGTCACTCCCTGTGCTCCTTGTCCCACCTCTTTGCTGGGTTCTCTCCAGTGTATCATCTGCCTTTTAGTTACAGTCGTTTGATGTGGGGGATGATGTGTCATGGCAGGAAAAGCACTGGCCTTGGAGCCAACTCCTTGAAGACCAAACTACAAGTCTTGGCCCTGCTCATGACCTTGGACTCTAAGCCCTAGTTTCCTCATCTGATAAGCAACAACTATAAAAACGTGGGGACTAACAGTACATACTATGCCAACTCATAGAGTAAAATCAAACTCAATAACAAAACATAAGAGCACTTTGTCAGCAGGATGATCCAAACTAGAGCTTCCCAAACTTCAAATTACTTCAAAATTCCCCAGGGAGTTTGTATAAAGGGGAAAAACTGATAATAAACATATTAAACAAGGAAAATATAGATAGTTTGTTAGAAGGTAGTCAGTGCAAAGGTGAAATTCAAAGCATGGTAGGGCAATGCAGGGGAAGGGTGACTTTAATTAGGGTGGTCACAGCAAGTCTCATTGAGAAGGTGACATCTGAAGCCTTATTGAGAAGGTGATGTCTGAAAAGACTTAAAAGGGATGATCGTTATGCCAATATCTGGGAGAAGAGTGGTCAGGAAAAGGAACTGGAACAAGAAGGGCAAAGGCCCTTTGGGGAAAGGGTGCTTACTGTGTTCAAGGAACAAGAGGACCAGAATGGCTGGAGGAGAAAGGATTCAAGGAGACTAGAGAGAAAATGGGGCCATATCCTCCAGGGCCCCATAAGTTGCGGTAAGGGCTTTTGACTTTTACTCTGAGTGAGATGGACACCACTGGAGGAGGCCATAAAATGCCTTGTGTTTTGAGCAGACATCTGGCTGTGGCACCAAGAATAGCCTGTAGGGGAATAAAGCAGAAGCTGAGAGTTAGGAGATGACAGCATTAACCCAGGTGAGACAAAAAGGTGTCCTGAACCAGGACAGTTCTGGCGGAGGAAGAGACAGTGGTTGGAATCTAGACCCTTGCTGAAGGCAGAGCCAGCCAGATCTACAGATGAACTTGGGAGGTGAGAGGAAGAGAGGATGAAGTCAGGGATGATACAAAGGATAGGGAAACCACCAACTCAAAGATTTGTCAGTAGCCAGGTATGGTGTCTCAAGCCTATAATCCCATAACTTTGGGAGGCCAAGGCAGGTGGATTGTTTGAGCCTAGTAGTTTGAGACCAGGCTGGTCAACAAAGAAATATCTCATTTCTATAAATTAAAAAAAAAAAAAAATAGCCAGTCTTGGTGATATGTGCTTGTGGTCCCAGCTACTTGGGAGGGTGAGATGGGAAAATCACCTGAGCCCAGGTGGTCAAGGCTGGAGTGAGCCATGGTGCAACTGCACTCCAGTCTGGCCACAGAGCAAGACTCCGTCTCAAAAATAAAGATCTGTGAGTAGTGATTGTGAGTAGGACAGATGTTGATAGGAGAATTAGAAGTTCAGTTTTAGGCAAGTTGGTTTCTTAAGCTTAAATGAATATATGGAAAAACGAACACATTTTAAGTGGGCGGCTCAATGAATCTGTACGCAGAGAACATACCAAGTTACTCATCCCAAGATCAAAAAGAGAACTTCCTCTCCCACAGAGAAGCTTACCTCAAACACGTCTTGGTCATCACCCATCCCAAAGATAACTGTTATTCTGACATTCATAAACATAGATTAGTTTTGCCTGGTTTTCAACTTCATGTAAATAAATGGAATTACACAATATCAACTCTTGTGTTTGACTTTTTTCATTCAGTATTAACTTTGTGAGAATCATTCACATTGTTAAATATAACAATGGTTCATATATTTTCTGTTGTTGTGCATTATTCTATTGTTTGAATACATCACAACTTATTTATCCATTCAATTGTTGATGGATATTAGGCTTGTTTTCAATTTGGGGCTATTACTGATACTGCTGCCATGAGCACTCTTTTACATACTTTTGTCACACATATATGTGCATCTGTCCTGGGTATATATCCATATATACATATGTCTGATGCATCTTTTCATTTAGAACCTAGCCAAGATGCCATAAGGAAGCCCAGGCAGCCATGAGGAAAGACTCACGTGAAGGAGAATCGAAAGTCAAACACAAAAGAGTTTATTTTGTCTAATTCTATTTACATGAAGTTCAAAAACAGAAAAAATCAATTCATGTTGAATTCCCAAGTGATAGCCAGTATCAACTTGCAGTCATGTGGGTGACTTGCTGGATCATGCAAAACAGGTTCCCAGCATTGTACACTGACTTGAAGTCCTACCAGCAATATTTAAAGAGTCTATATTGCTCTGCATCCTCCCCAATAGTGTGCTACCAGGCTTGTTTGTCTGCTTTTTTCACTTTAGCCATCTTGATTGGTATGTGATGTTATGTTGTAATTCCCTGATAACAGCTTGTATTTCTCTGATAACACATGGCGAGCACATTTTTATACCTATTGGTAATTTGAATATCCTTTCTTTGCAAAGTACTTGCTCGAGTTGTCTGTGAACCTTTTAATTAATTGCTGTGGTCGATTAAAGGTGGCTACAAGTTCTTTGCAGCAATTCCCATACACTCTGAGTGGTGGAATAGATTTCTCTACCCCCTTGAATCTGGGCTGAGTCATTGACTACTTTGATCAGTAGAATACAGTGGAAATGATGCACTGCCAGTTCTGAGCCTAGGAGGGCTGACAGCTGCTGTGTCCTCTTACTTGGAATCTAGCTACGATGCTCCAAGGAAGCTCAATAAATAATATGGGAATGCCCATATGGAAAATAATTAAAGTCTCAGTCTAACAGCTCCAGCTGGACGGCCAGCACCAATTTGTGGGCAATGTGAATGGTCAGTCTTGGAAGTGGATTCTCTAATCCCCATCGAGCCACCTCATCTGATACCATGCGGAGCAGAGACATGCTGTCCCCTCTGAGCTCCGCCCAAATTGCAAAACTAACAAATTGCTCAAATTACAAAAATAACATGGTTACTTTTTTAAAACCACTAAGTTTTGGGGTGGTTTGCTATTGGGTATATATCCATATATACATATGGATAAGTATGGTAATAGGTAAGTAAAAATAGCTTTCTGTCTTTTCTTACTGATTTTCAGGAAATTGTTGCATATACCGAATATGAATCCTTTGTTGCAAGTATGTTCTTCAAATACTTTCTCCCAATCTGTGGCTTGCTATTTTCCTCCCTTAATGATGTCTTTAATTATAATGAAATCCAATGTATCAATCTTTTCCTTTATCTTAGTGTTTTAATGAAGAAACTGCTCCTTGTTCCAATGTTATAAATATTTTCCCCTGTATTATATTCTAGAAATTGAATGATTTTCTTCTTTATACTAAAACCTGAAATTAATCTGGAACTGATTTTGCTTATGATATGAGATATGGGTTGAGATTCACTTTTTTTTCCATATAGATATCTAATTCACCATCGCAATTATTGAAAAGGCCATCCTTTTCCTGCATTGTAATATTACTCTGCTCCTAAATTAAGTGATTGCATGTGAGATCTGTTTCTGGACTTACTGTTCTGTTCCATTTGGATAAGTTAAATTTAAATTTCCTGTTAGCTCAATTAAGTGGAGTGGTCAATTAAGCAGTTAGATACATGACTTTGAAATCCAAAGCCGATATTTAGGATGAAGATATAAATTTGGGAATCATATGTTTATAGGTTTTCTGAAAAAGCCAATCTCAATGAAACTGGATGAAATCACCCAGGGAATATAAGTGTAGATGAGTAGAGGGGAAAACCAGGCATTGAATCCTAGGATCCTTCAACATTAAGAGGCTGGGAAAAAGAAAGAACTAGAAAAATGGAGAGGCAAGTGTACAATATGCACACTAGAAAAAGTTCTTCACGGAAGCCAGGCACGGTGGCTCATGTCTGTAATCCCAGCACTTTGGGAGGCTGAGGCAGGTGAATCACCTGAGGTCAGGAGTTCAAAACCAGCCCGGCCAACATGGTGAAACCCTGTCTCTACTAAAAATACAAAAAAAAAAAAAAATAGCTGGGTGTGGTGGTGTGCGCCTGTAATCCCAGCTACGTGGGAGGCTGAGGCAGGAGAATTGCTTGAACCCGGGAGGCAGAGGTTGCAGTGAGCTGAGATGGCACCACTGCACTCCCGCCTGGGTGACAGAGTGAGACTCTATCTCAAAAAAAAAAAAAAAAAAAGTTATTCACAGAAGACAAAATGATAAACTGCATCAGTGATTATGACAAGTCAAGTAAACTCAGGACTGATAATTGCTGTCGACTTTATCAACGTGGGGACTATTGTGACCTGGACCAGAGGAACTGACAAGACACTCTTGAAAAGAGGAGTGATGGAGACAAATTCTTGATTTGTAGAGTTTAGGAAAGAATAGGAAAAGGAGTAATGAGAGACAACGAGTTTTGTTGCAAATACTGTCAGTAGTTCTGTTACAGATGTGGAGCAGAGATTGCCAGCTCAGGTGCTGGGCTTGCCAAGAGAGAGCTGCTGTTGTTATTGTTGTTAAATATGGAAGAAATAACAGCAAGATGGTGCAATGAAGAGGAAATTAACAATGCAGGAGAAATAATTTGCTATTACACCTCTGCACTGATTACTTTTGCAGGCTAGCATCTCTTCCCTTGCACCCTCTGGGTCTTGGAGACTGGCGCACAGGTCAGGGAAGTTGTTACAAACTGAATGTTTCCGTTCCCATTAAAGTCATAGATTAAAGCCCCACGGTGATAGTATTTGGAGGCAGGCCTTTGGGAGGTAATTATTAATAGGTTTAGATGAGGCGCTGAGAATAGAGCCCCTATACTGAATTAGTGCCATTATAAGATGAAGACACACCAGAGTTTCCTCCCTCTGCCGTGTGAAGATGCAGCAAGAAGTCAGCCAGCGCCTGCAAGCCAGAAAGAGGGCCCTTGCCCTGAACCTGACCATCCTGGCACCCTGATCTCAGACTTCCAGCCTCCAGAACTTTGAGAAAGGAATATCTGTTTTTTAAGTCACCTAGTCCACAGTGTTCTATTATAGAAGCCTCAGCTAAAAAAGATTTTAGAGAAATATGGGGAACAAACTTAGCTAGGACATCAAAGTTAAAGATGTTGCACACTGAGCAGGGCAGATATCCTGGGGTCCTGGCAAATGACGGAGAGAGGAGGGGATGGTCCTGAAAGCAGGAAAGGCAAGTTTTACCCAGATCACAGAGGTATCCAGGACCAGTCCTAATTCCATCTCCTCTAACTATCCAGGAAGGATTCCTCTAAAGTTCTGATGATATGAATGGAGACCCTCTTTCTTGTCCTTCCTTTCACAGCTGCTGTGGACCAGCATCCATCAGTTCCCATACCAAGAAAATGTCCAGATGGATGTCCTGTGCTCTCTCATGGGTATTCCTGGTCTCCGTCTGCAAATTCATTGCCAATTTGCCATCCTTCAAACAAAGAGTAGTGTGATTCTATGGAAAGATGATGAGCACCCAGGTCTGGTCCTGCCATAGTGACTGGGAGCAAGTCAGGGGGCCTCCCTCGGTTTCAGTATCCTTACGTGAAAAATGGGCACTGCCTCTCAGATCTTTTTCTGTCCTCTGATTCTATTTTCCTCACCTTCAGTATTTTTTTTGTATTATAAATGAATACTTTATAATTGTGTAAATTTATGTATATAAAATAATGTTATGATTTATGAATACAATGTGGAATAATTAAATCAAGCGAGTTAACACATCCATCATCTCAAATACAGTACTTAACATTTTTTGTGATAATATTTGAAATATACTGTCTTAGAAATTTTGAAATGTACAATACTCTATTATTAACTATATTTACCGTGCTATGCAATATAATTCAAAACAAGAAAAAATATATATTCCTCCTGTCTGAGATTTTGTACCTTTTGACCATCATCTTTCCTTTACCTTCCCTTCACCCCCTAGCCTCTGTATCCCCAGTCTTCCCTTCACCCCCATTCTACTCTCTGAGGATTATAACCTTTATTTGTTTCCATTGACATTTATCTAACATATCTAATCAAGAATTACTATTTAACACTTACGCACTTAGTGCTGTGCTAAGTGTTGAGGTTACAATAAACAAAATATAGGCTAGTGGGAGGAGGCCAATGAGAATGAAAGGAATCACAAACCAATGGAAATGACAGGTGAGGAAAGCACAGGGGTGTTTTGTAGTACATCAACTGAGGATGAGAAGCTGAAGAACAATTTTGTTCTAAGAGTGAGTAGGATTGCTCTGAATCAGATTTCAACTTTGTTGCCTATTTTTTCATCTTTGCCTCAGATACCTACAACTCTAGCTCTTTATATATTGGGTCTCTGTTGATACTGAAACTTTTCCAAACAAGTTTCCAAGCAACATAAACTATTGTTTCCCTCAGTAAACGTGTAGTTTACGGTGCTTCCTCTCCAGGGTGCAGGGGTCAAAAATGAGAAACAAACAGCTTCTCAGTCTATGAGCTGATCACTCAAGCTGTATCCTTAAAAAATATTAATCAGACTTCTACAGAAAACAGCTGCTTGGAGGACAAAAGGAAGGTTCAATTCTGCTGTTTTGGAAAGACAAGTCACACAGCAAGGTCAAAGCATGTGGTACAACGTTGAATAAACAAGTAAGAAACCCCAATCTTGAAACCTACAGGTAGTAAGTAGTCTATGTTTTACAAGAGGCATTCACTTGAACTTTGGTGGAAACTGCCTTGCACTAGAATTAGAAGAATCAGGTTTGGCTATCAATTTATTCATACCTACAATTTATCATTTAGTCAGTAAAGAAATATAATTTATGATACCACAGAATGGAATTCTCCTCACCCTCTTCATTCTTCCCTCTCTAAACCCTGAGTACTCAAGGGTCTTAAGTTCCTGCCTTTTCCATTAAACATCCTAATAGGAGTTCTTTAGATTGTTATGATGGAAAATGCCAAACATTACAAAAACAGAATGGTATAATGAACCTCCAAGTACTCCTTACCCACTTTCAGCAATGATCAATTCTTGGACAATCTCATTTAATCTATACCCACCCACATCCCCCAAACCACATCCAGGATTATTTTGTGGCAAATTCCAGACAGCAGACAATGTCAACAGAAAATATTTGAGTATGTATCTCCAAAACCACAGATTCTTTTTTTAAAAAAATACAACTACAATGCTATTTTCATGCCTAAAGAAATTAGCCATAATTCTTTACTTGTATCAAATAGTCATTCAGTATTCAGATATCCCTGATCATCTCATTATTTTTTAAAATGTGACTTTTCCCCCACTTTTCTCTTTTCTATTTAACATTATATCATGTAAATCTTTCCACAGTAGAATATAGAGATACTTAAAAGATCCTTATCATACAAATAGGGCAGTGAGGTTTTCTCATGTGAAAAGAGAGCAAGGTATGCATTTACTTGCCTTTTTAAAAATAAATGTTATTGTGTATATTTGAGGTTTACCACATAGGATATATGTAGCTAGTAAAATAAATCTATAGTGAAGCAGTTTAACATATCTATCACTTCACATAGTTACTTTGTTGTGACAAGAGCAGGTAAAATCTACTTATTTTCTACAACAAAAATCCCTAATATTATATAATTTTATTAATTTTAGTCCTCATGTTACTTTAGATCTCTAAACTATTTCATATATATGTGTATATATGATAGATATACACATATAAGATATACATATATGTATATATGATATAGTATATACATATGTGTATATATGTGTATCTAGATGATTTATGGATATATGTGTATATATACAAGATACAAACATATAGGTATGTGTATATATACATATATATGTATACCTGTATATATGATATATATACACATATATAAGATATATATGTATATATGATATATATGTGTATATATATCTTATGTATCTGCTGCTTTGCATCCTTTGACCTACAGCTCCATATTTCCTCTCCCCCATCCCCGTGATGACCACTGTTTCATTCTCTGGGTATATAAGCTCTTTCTTTAAAATACTCCACACATAAGTGACATCATGCAATTATTTTTCTTTCTGTGTCTGGCTTAACTTAGTATAATGTCCTCTAGGTCCAGCTATGCTATGGCAAATGGCAGGATCTCCTTTTTTAAGACTGAATTGTATTCCATATACACACATTTCCTTTATCCATTTTTCTGTTGATGGATACTTAAGTTTTTTCCATATTGGCTATTGTAAGTAATGCTGTAATTCACATGAGTGTAGAGCTCTGTAAGAGGTGGTGATTTCCTCTCTTTGGGGTACACTAAGAGGAGGGATTGCTGGGTCACATGGTAGTTCTATTTTTAATTTCTTTAGGAATCTCCATATTGTTTTCCATAATGGCTGTACCAATCTACATTTCCACCAATAATGTATTAGGGTACCCTTTGCCCTACACCCTCACCAACTGGTTATCTCTTTTCTTTTTGGTAACAGCCAAACTTAACAGTGTGAGGTGATATCTCATAGTGATTTTAATTTGCATTTCCTTGATGATTAGTGATGTTCAGTACTTTTTCATATAACTGCTAGTTATTTGTATGTCTTCTATTAAGAAATATCTATTCAGGTCCTTTTCTCATTTTTTAATCAAATTATTTTGTTTTCTGCTATTGAGTTGTAAGAATTTTAAAACAAATTTTAGATATTAATCTCTTATCAGTTATGTAGTTTACAAAAATTTTTTTCCCAGTACATAGGTTGCCTTTTCATTTTGTTGATTGTTTCCTTTACTGTGTAAAGCTTTGCAGTTTGATGTGGTCCTATTAATCTATTTTTGCTTTTGTAGCCTGAGCTTTTGGTGTGATATCCAAAAAAAATCATTGCCAAGGCCAATGTTCAGGAGTTTTTTCCTTATGTTATCTTCCATGAGTTTTACGGTTTTAAGTTTTACATTTAGATCTTTTATCCATTTGGATATTTTGTATGATGTAAGACCAAATTTCATTATTTCGCCAGTGGAAATCTAGTTTTCTCAGCATCATTTATTTAAGAGACTATCCTTTTTCATTGTGTCCTCTTGATGCCCTTGTTAAAAATTAGTTGGTTAGGATTTATTTCTAGGCACTCTGATTTGTTCCATTAGTCTATGTTTCTGTTTTTATGCCAGTATCGTACTGTTTTGATTACTGTAGCTTTGTACTATAATTTTAAATTTGGACATGTGATGCCTCAACTTTGTTTATCTTTCTCAGTATTGCTTTAGCTATTTGCAGGGTTTTTTTTTTGTTTGTTTGTTTTGTTTGTTTGTTTTTTTGCAAGGTTCTATACAAATTCTAGGATTCTTTTTCTAGTTCTGTGAAGATCATTGAAATTTTGATAGAATTGTGTTAAGTCTGTATATTACTTTGGGAAGCATGGACATTATAAATGATCCACTCAGAAGAATCTGAGATACCCCAGTACTTCCTGTAGTAATGACTAAGGAGCCATCTCATCCAGAGGCCATCAGTGATGGACTTCCTACCCTTAACCTAGATGAGAAAGACAGAGGGGCAGTAAAAGGAAAGAGGCAGGAGACCAGGGAAAGAAGCAGCTCACAGTACCCATAGGGAGCTAAAAGTTGGCCATCTCGGAAGGGAAAAGGAATATTTGCCATCCTCTTGCTGCCATTTTGTATTTGTGATTATCTGGTAACAATTGGTTTCTTTTCTGCTGCTGGAGGACACATGCAAGCCCTTCTAGGTATTGTTGGGCATGGTGGGTGGCTGACATTTATTTAGGCATCTCTGGAACTGGCTAACTGTGGACTTGGAAAAATCACTTTATATTTTTAGGTCTCAAATATGCCACCTGTAAATGGAGACTGGGTTATATAATCTCAAATGTTCCTTCAAATTCTAGCACTGTTTAGATGTTTTGATGTTTTCAATCAAAAATTGAAATCACAGAATTATTTGGGAGCAATCAAAGTAAAATATTAGAATTTTGCTCTTTGCAGGGGGAATTTCATCTTTGAAATGAAGAGCAGTAGATTTAAACTAAACATAAAGCAAACTGCCAACAATAATCAAGTTGTTATCATGTTGGAATATGTTAAAAGCATCACCTGCATTATCTTGCTTCTAAGTATGCTTTTGTGTTGCCTATCCTGGACATGTTAGAAGAACTATATAGAGATGTTTTGACATGTTTATTAGACCATGAGTGGTATTTGCAAAAGATCTAAAGACAACTGCTAAATAGTTCATCGGTAGAGGAGATAATAAACTCCTCTACCAGTAGCCAGTAGAACTGAAGCCAGTTTTGATGGAGAGAAGAAATGTCTGTTTGATTATGGAGTTGGGTTTTTTAATTACTAAACTATACATTGCTATAGCTTAATATATAAGGAAAAATTGGAAAATATAGATCAGGAGAATAATCTCATGCAATCCTATTCACAATAGCAAAGACATAGACTCAACCTAAATGCCCATCCATGATAGACTGAATAAGAAAATGTGGTGCATATACACCATGGAATACTATGCAGCCATGAAAAAGAACAAGATCATGTCCTTTGTAAGGACATGGATGGAGCTGGAGGCTGTTATCCTTAGCAAAGTAATGCATGAACAGAAAACCGAATACAACATGTTCTCACCTGTGAGTGGGAGCTAAATGATGAAAACACATGGACACATAGAGCAAGACAACACACACTGGGGCCTTTCAGAGGGTGAAGTGTGGGAGAAGGGAGAGGATCAGGAAAAATAACTAACGGGTACTAGGCTTAATACCTGGGTCATGACATAATTTGTACAACAAACCTGCATGACACAAGTTTACCTAGTAACACACCTGCACTTGTACCCCAGAAGCTAAAATAAAACTTAAAATAATTATAATCATCATCATCATCTCACATGATCATAACACCAGTAATGACCATTGATGACATTCTTATAGTTTTACTACATTTATATCTATAATCATTATAATTTAAAATTTTGAATCATATCATGTATTGCTTTTCATATTTAGCAATCTTATGAATTTCTTTCTTTACTTTCAAATAATCTTCCCAGATACTGGGAGTGACTACATAATTTTCCACTGCATGAAGATACGCCAATTGTTGGGCATTTCTCTATTGTTTGGCATTTAGTTTGTTTCCAATTTATGTATTTCATTATTATAGTCAATGCTGTGTTAATCATCCCAGTCACTGATATATAGTGGATATACTGGAAATAAAATCCTAGAAATGAAATTATAATATTTTAGGTCATACAAATTTTTGTTATTTTGATCTGCATTAAGAAATTGCCCTCTGAACACTCATGTCACGATTTTTTCCAACCAGCAGTACGTGATTGAGGCATCTCTCCACTCTCTCAGTACTCATTGTCAACTTTAACATAATAGAAATACATAAGGCAACACATTTTACTTAAAATATTAAATTAAAAAAAAATCATTCCCGTTGCTTAGCGACTCCAAGTCACATTTTTATCAAATACACAAAGCCTACTTCCCTTCTCTAGCTGTGAACTTGCTACACAGATGTTAATTACCCAGCTTCACCCTTTCAATCCTCTTAATGAAGGGTTTTCAGTATAATAATGTTTCTCTGCCAACCAAGTCACTGATTACTACATTCCAGCTCTTCATTTAGAACTGCTGAATTTTAGATTTGCTGAAACTGTCTACCTTCTGTCTAGACTAAAATAGTAAAACATACTCTTCCAAATGTGTTTAATCAAGATTTAGACATCTTCAAGTCACATTCTGTTTTGTTTTTACAAGTGTCCTCTATAATATTATTTATGAAAAATAACTACTGTATTTTTCCCTCACTCCTGGTCTCCTCTCTATCCTTGGAATCTACAACTTATTACCATGGAATATTCCATGTTCCACAATTGAGAGCTCCTATTTCTGTCTTCCATGCTGGGGAAATGCCTTAAATCCTGATTTCTTTCATTTTAATGCCTTGGAAATGAAAAGCCACATGATGCTCCATTTGGTCTCTAACCCTGCATAGAAAATTCACTTACGAAAGCTCTCTAAGTGGCCAACCTCACCCTGGGGATGTATAATTGCCCACTTGGACACAGAGCATGCAAGCATAGCCCTGGGAGGAAGATTTGAGTTCTGGCTTTAGTTCTGGCTTTGAGTTCTGGCTTTAGTTCTGCAAATGAGGAAATTGGTTTATATTTTCTATAAGGCCTCTTTAATTCTTTAATCTTCACAGTGTTCTCAAAAAGTTCCTTCATTACCAATAAAAAGTGAACTTACAGACATCAAGTGTTTTTCAACTTATCAGCTGCAAATGGCTAGAGGGTTGCAGCAAAATTTAAAAGAATCCTTTAATCTTTGTGCACATATATATTTTCTTGGTACACAAATCTAAAGATACTATGATTATTACTATTATCATTCAGGAGATCTCCAAAATTAATTGGTATTTAAAAGGAGTACTCTTCTTATTAAAAAATTTAAATAAATAAAATAAAATCATGGCACTAAAGAAAAAAAAACGTCACTGCACAGCTCAAGAAAAATACAGGCCAGGAATGATGGCTCACGCCTCTAATCCTATAGCACTTTGCGGAGCCAAGTTGGGAGGATTGCTTGAGGTCACTAGTTCGAGATCAGCCTGGCAACTTGGCAAGACTCCAAGTCTACAAATAAAAAAATTAAAGAATTAAAAAATCAGCCAGACGTGATGGTGCACACCATAGTCCTAGCGACTTGGAAGGCTGCAGTGGGAGGATCCTTTGAGCCCAGGAGTTTGAGACTGCAGTGAGCTATGATCACACCACTTCACTCCAACCTGGGTGACAGAGGAAGATCCCATTTCTAAAAAAAAAAAAAAAAGAAAAAGAAAAAGAAAAATACAAAGCCCTCCTTGAGACTGCCCATAATATTGACTACATTATCTATTCTGGCACTTAATTATATTCAACTGAGAGCTTTTCTCCCTAGGTAGCAAGCTCAACTGCCTTCAGGGCCGAACTGGTAACATGAATGAGTGAAGCATGCTGGCTGTTATTCTTTCAAAATTGGCACATGCTTTTTACTTAGAAGCAGCAACGATCTTCACTTTCACAACGAATTATGCCTTCTCCCATCTTTGTGATACATTTAATATCCTATCTTGTTATTCTCTCTTTTTTATATAGTTATCCACAAGAGAAACAATATCCTTCAACCATTAACAAACAAGGTACAAATATAATGATCAATGGTGACTGCTCCATGTTGGTCTTAGTGTCAGAAAAAAGAGAGGCAGTGGTGGGAGCTACAGTGAGTAGACAGGGCTCACCTTGTAGGGAGGGGATACTCAGGCCCCAGTGACTCTGGCCCAGCTGGCATAAAAGCCTATTGCTATAACATTTTCTGTCTTTTTTCTTTTTCTTTTTCTTTCTTTCTTTTTTTTTTTTTTTTAAAGAAAAAGGAACTTCACATGTTTAGGCAGAAACTCCTGATATTTACCTGTCAGTTTTGGCTTATTTTCAATATTATGGAAGCCAAATAAAATATGTTGTATGTCTTTGTGAATCAGTTTCAGAATGACCCTTGAGATTCCTTCAATGAGAAAAAATAATCTGATTGAGACAAGGGTCTCATTTTAGAATCAAAAACTGAGGGTGAATTGGGGCAGAGGAGGGAGAGCATGAAGAAAAATAATTGATGAATATGTTGGTTAACTGGACTGTGGTGATCATTACACAATGCATATATGTATCAAATCATGTTATACACCTTGAATATATACAATTTTTACTTGTCAGTTATATACCTCAATAAAGCTGGGTGAAAAAGAAAAAAGTTTTAAATTGTTAAAGAGTCCCAAGCAGATCATGGTCATGAGCCAATTCACTCACTGAGGAGAACCCCTTTCTTCTCAATAATAATAGATCATAACAAGCACTAAGATACACTAAGAACTAAATCCCAGATACTGGGCTAGAGCTTTATATGGTTAATTTTACTTCACCTCAAGGTCACACAGCTTGAGCCTGCCCCAGGACTCGAACCCTAGACCTCTATGCTACCTTCCTGTGAAGCCACCTGCCAGAAGAAAGGAACAGAAAGGGGTGACTTACGGGTTTGTAGCAGCCCCAATGAAGAACTGTGGGCCTCAAATGCCCTTGAAGGTAGGTTCCCTTCTCTATTAAAAGACCATTTGCTCAGTTCATTTTTAGAGGAGGACATTGCCCCCAAGTTTACATTTCTGTAGCCTTCAATGGAGTGAGTTAGTCAATACAAAAATAAAAAACAAATGAGCAATCATAACATACTCATGGCTAAAGGACAGATTCCTCCACTCTAAGTCACTGTCTTCATCCAGACCAGGAGGGTAAAGCAAGAAAGAGAGGGCTGTGCTGGTTGCCTGAGAAGAGGAGCCCGTCAGCTGTGCTAATGAGTGGCTGTCTAGGGGCGGGTCATCAGTTCAGGAGCACAAGTGAGGAAGAAAGGCTCATGACAGTGTTTGCAGCTGAGACTGCCTTGGTGTTCACCTTCCCATTTCCTCTTTCTGGGCACACAAGACAACTTCCCAGCATCCCTTGTTCTGTAAAGTTACACAATTAAGGCTGGGATGATACTTCCCAATCTGGCCCCTAAAATCTCCTAGAAGACTCTCAGCTCATACCTTGATAGCTTTTCAGCAGAATGGGAAGTGAGGGACTCCAACATTGCAAAAGCTACATGATGAAGGAGTTTTGATTCCTGAGCTACCACTGGAACAACAGTTACTTCTTGGAGGGGAGGCATCCACTAGAGATGCTGACCCAGACTGTGCTATCATGTGAATGAGAAACCAAATTTGATATTAGCCACTAAAATTTGGCAGCTCTATGTTAAAAGTAGCTAGCAAGCACATCCTAATAGATTTCCCAAGAAAACTACAGTGGTTTCATCTATGCTCATGCAAAGATCCAGTTTGCAAAATCATTTCTGCTCTGCAAAGAGCTTACTATTAAGAAGGTCCCAGAGGTGGCTCCACAAAGCATGCTGAAAATCCCTTATATGTATGAAGAGTCAAGTCATCTACTGAAATTCCAGACAAATCTTCCTGATTATGTGCAAGAACACAGAGTACTTGCAAGTTTCCGGGATTCTGGTGATATCAGTGACTGTGCTGTGAGCTCCAACTTTTTAGACAGGAAAACTGGGCTGGATATAACATTTTATTAGATGAGAGATTTAGCCAGTGGTCAAACCTGGATGACTGTAAGTAAGAGCTGCATGAATGTTGCAGAAACTCTGGCAAAGAGGAAAATTTGTACGTTCAGGATTTGTGTTGTAGATGCTACACAAACCCAAAAGGAACTAAAGGGCAAAAAGCACATGAGGCTCTTAACTAATTACCCAAAACTATTTCATCACAGTAGTGCTTTACAATTTTTATGTGATCAGAATTGTTTTTGTTTTTGCGAAGAAAGATCAGGTAATTTCCAGTGATTAATTCTAAAATAAATGTATGGTTTTTATTTAGCAAATCGATAGTGGAAAAAGCAATAATCAATTATACATACAAAAACTCTCTGGAAGTGGGAGAGAAAGTAAGACCAAATGGCAAGCAATTCTTTCCAAATTAGTTTTCTAGCTCAACTCCTCTGTGGAGATCTTGCTAGCAGTATTTTTGTCATGTGGTTCCTCAATTATGTAACCAGAAGGGAGTGTCTCCAAACTAGAATCAAGCTTGATCTAGACACTATGGCTGCACAAGTTCACCTCTGCAAATTGGATTTAGAAAACTCCACACTGGAACAGATCTCTACCTTGCCATAGTTAAACAGGCTGTACACATCATTTGATTTCGTTATTTGAACTGCATTTAGGAGGTGTTAAAAAAAGAAGTCCTTTTAAAAACAAGGAAGATGAAACTACATCACCTCTATATTCCTAGATGATTTGTTGGTGAGAAGAGTTAGGGACATTTCTAAGGGAAGTCAAGAAATTGTTTTCTCTACTTCTCTTTGAAAATTTTATATTCAATTTATGCATCTTGATGAGGTCTACAATAGTGTGCTTAGCAAAGAACTTTTCTTCCTGAGCCACGGAACTTAAACTTTTAAAAATGATAGTCTGCTCAGTGAAGGCAAAAGATTCATAGCCCACCTAACTCACCCATTACAAAAAATGTTAATTAAAAAAAATAATAATATTAATACTAGTAAATTTGGAAAAGAGTATATGCAAAGGTTTAAGCATTGGTAATTCAATTTGCATATACATATGTGTGTATACATATATGTATGAATGTATATATGCATGAATTCATGTACATGCATTAATATACATATGCTTTTAAGTATATTTGTTTGAAAACATAGAAATATTCTTGATGAAAATGTGTACCACTACCCATTATTGGCTAATTATTTAACAAATAACTGAAATTAATAATGAAGCTAAACTAATAGCAATTTATAATTAAAAACAAGTACCAAATAAATAATAAACAGTAAAACAAGTATCAAACAAAAATAAACAGCTAAGTTCCACCTTGATGGTAAACTTCTGTCCCCAACTGCAGAACTGCAGCCATCCATATGTTTAGATGGTAGTGAGACCTCAGCTAGAATTGCCAGGCATTATGGGGAGACTGGGCTTCTTAGTAAAATACCAAATTAGAGTCTATAATAAGCTCCAGTCATGTGCTGACTTTATGAATACTAAAATTTAATGACCCTTAATAAGTCATGTAATTGTCTGCTATTAAATAGCTCTCAGTTCATCCACAAAAATTAATGTCTATGGAATTACGTGTCTCATTCACCGCATAAAGACTTGGTCCCTTTCTCAGCCCATTAAGATGCTGCTCAAGGCGAACAGGTGGGCCTGGGGCAGCACTTTCAGAACTGACCCTGCTGAGACCACAGCCTTGACCACCATCAACCAAGATCAAGTCTTTTAGGAAGTTAAGAATGGAGGAGTGTCAGTCTTATTTACATTGAAGAAACAGATTAGAAGTTACAGCCGGAACATTATACTTGTAGCTCAGGAAGACTGTGTTTTCTTTTCATCCACAATATTAAAATATAAGATCCCAAATATTTTTCCACTGCATATTTTTCTTTAGCGGTAATTAGAAAAACATACAGCTCAAGGAATAATAGCTGAGTTCAGGAGTTATACTGAAAAAGCCCATCTTAGCTTTTCTAGACTTTAGTTTCTTCATCTGTAAAATGGCTATAATAATAATAGTTTCTACCTATAGGGCTCTTATAAAGATTAAATGGTGGAATCCAAGGTGAGTAAACTATGGTCCATGGGCCAAACCTGGCCCATCTGTAAATAAAGTTCTATGAGAACAGAGTCATGGCCATTTGTTTATGCATTGTCTATGCTGCTTCACCCTGTAACAGGAGAGTTGGGTAATTGTGAGAGAGACCACATGGCCCATAAAGCCTGAAATATTTACTATCTGGCTTTTTATAAAAAATCTCTCCCACCCCTGATACAATCCACATACATCATTTTGTACAAGTCCTAGTATGTAAACACTTAGCTATTGTTTTCTATTTAAAGTTTTGTATTTTGTGACTTGCAAAAATAAACTTGTGAACTGTAAGGTGATAGAAAGTTGAACAAATGACAATGAAAAGCAGATTCTGGCATCAGGTTCTCAGAATATTTGATTTCAAGGAAAAGTTACCCAGACATATAAAATCATTAAGAACAGAGCTACTCTGACTAGAGCCATGGTGGGGGACCTGGAAAAATACTATATCAAACATACATAATTATGTAGGTGCTCCTTAAACCTAAAGAAATTAATTGAAAATACAAAATCTAAAGCCTGAATGCCAGAGGGCTTTTTCTTTGTTTCTCATGTGACTTTATACTCTCACCTATAAGCCACAAGAGCAAATAATGGCAATAGCGTAAGGTAACTAATTACTAATATCATACCTTTATACACCTACTACATACCCACAAAAAATTTTTAAAATAATAATGATATCGTTCCTTGAATAAAAGAAGTAAACAGATGGATTCTCAAGTCACTCTGTTTTCATGAAGCTTTCCCCTTACCTGATATTTTATACTCCATGCATTTCCAAAAGGAATACTTTGCAGAAAAGAGATATAGCACTTGTTTGACACCTCTTGAGAATCGACTTGGAAGGAAACCTTGACATCTCAGGCAAGATCTTTCTTCTTTACAGTAAGATGACTGCATTTCTGATCCCAAGCCAAGGACAGTGCTAGCAGGAGACGATGCAGAAAAAGGCTGGGCATACACAGGGGCAGGAAAACAGCCCCAGGCTAGGAGGACCTGGAAAATGTAACTGAAAAACTATTCTTCAAAGCCAGTTGTCAACAACATCAACCCCATCCAGGGAGAATACATGGTTACACTTGGCAGGCTGTGGGGAACAGATGAGGCAGTGTGACAAAGTCGAGTCACCCACAAGAACGTGGCATTTTTGTAGTGTTTGAAGCACTTCAGCTAGATAAGCCTAAACTGGCTTCCTTTACAGCAAAACTACCTGCCACTCATCGTATTCATGCCAATATCAGGTTTCTCATGGTGCATACTATGACATATTTACTCCCAGACCAACTCAGGATTTAAAAGGAAGATGAGCTCTTTATAGGCTAGGAATTCTCTAGTGGACACACTAACGAACAAATAAATGTGAAACCATCTCCTAGAGATCAAGTATACCAGGAAAATAAATAAATAAATAAATAAGTAAAACTGATCCATAGGTCAGTCTGACATGCCAACTTCCAAGATGGCTCCCAAGATTCCAAGCTCCTGGAGTAGGCACGTCTCCCAGTCATTCAAAGGAACACTAATCTACATGCTGTGTGAAGGGACCGTGCTGATGTAAGTAAGGTTCCAAAACAGTTGACCTTAAAATATGGAGATTATCAGGGTCACTGTGGCCTAATCACATGAGCTCTTTGAAAGCAGAGTTTTCTCCAGCTGGTCACAGGGACGCAAGTCGGTGATGGGAAACAGGAGAGGATCTGATGTGTCACTGCTAGGTTGAAGATGAAGGAGGGTCACATAGCAAGAAATGTAGTTAGTCTCTAGAAGTCAATGGTGTCCCTGGTTTATCACTCAAAGAAACAGGGGCTTCAGTCCTACAGCTGCAAAGAACTGAGCTCAGAAACAGACTTCTCCCCACAGTCTCTAGAGAATTCAGCCCGTTAATACCTTCATTTCAGTCTGTGCTACCCTAAGCCAAGAACCCAGTCATGCTGTGCCAGATTTCTGGCCTACAGAACAGTGAGCTAATAAATAGGTATTGTTCCAAAGTTTCTAAGTTTGTGGTAGCTTATTATGCAGCAATAGAAACCTATTACCTCGGCAAATTTCCTTTTATCCCCACTCCCCTGTCTTACTCCATTGTACCCATAGGCAAACCACTCTGTTGTGCTTTGACATGTATCCTTGCATTTGGATATGTCCTTGGAGAAAAAAATAATAGATAGATAGAAAGATGGATAAGTAGGTAGGTAGATAGGTAGATAGATAGATAGATAGGTAGATAGATAGATAGATAGATAGATAGATAGATAGATAGATAGATAGAATGTTTTTGTTTGCTAATGTAGTTTATTTTATATCAATAGTATTGTGTCATAAATACTATGCTATTTATTGTCTTATTAAAAAACTCAAATATATCGTGTTAACATCTATTCATTTGCTGTGGGTATATCTAGTGAGTTCCTTCTAACTGCTACAAAATATTCCATAGTGTGTATTTGCTATGTTTTTCTTTATGCATTTTACTAAGTTGACCTTCAGTTCCTTTACCAAAATCAGCACTGTGATCATTTCCTCGTAATCCTATCTAAGAATTCCTCCAGGGTATATACCTAAGAATAGGATGGTTGGGTCACAGGATATATGACCACTTAATTTGAAATGCACTCTCAGACTTCTCTCTCAAAGAGTCACACCAGGCTACTCCCCTGGCAGTGCAAGGGGTCCTGTTTTCTGTATCTGCCAAGATTTTACATTACCAACTTCTGAGACTTTGTCAATCTCCCAGGTATAAAGTAACATCCAGTACTTTTAATTTGTGTTTTTCTGAATCATTGAGTTTTGTATCACTTCATATATTTATTAAGCACTTCAGTTTCCCCTTTTGTGAAGTGCCTTCTCATGTGCTTTTGTCAATTTTTCTACTAGATCTCCCATCTTTATCTTATTTATATCCAGAATGTTCTCTACCTTTTAGACACCTAACTCTTCAGGTATCTCTTGCTGTTACATCTTTCTATGAACTCAGAAATGCTTAATTTTATATAATCATATTTCTCAATGTTTTGCTATATAATCTGTGTTTTATTGGCATCTTTATTAAGAAATATGTTCCTACCACTAAGTCACTAAAATATTATCCTACATTTTCTTTTGTTGGCTTCATCCTTTTACCTTTTGCGTTTCAGTCTTTAATCCACCTAGGGCTCATATTTGTATGAGACCCTCTAGTTTTATTTTTCTCCATATTACAAGGTAGTTTTCCTAACACCATCTGCTCAACAATCCACCCTGGACGGAGGTAAGATGAGAAATATGGATGTGGTTGGGAAACCAACATAATCCCACTGTCCTATGGCAGAGGGTATGATGCAGTGACTCAAGATCTTGTTGGGGGAGAAGAGGTAAAGGGAGGGATCTGTCTCAGTAGATTCTGCCTTGAACATCCTCTTTGGCCCCTGTGTTGCAGTTACTGATTCTTTATTTATCTTTTCCTATTGGAAACTGGAATCCCTTTCCACTTGGGATGGGGGGTGGGAGGGAAAGGGTCAGGCTGCTGTTTGCCTTGTCAGCCCTGGTGACACTAACAATGGGCGTACACCACACTGTTCTGAATGAGTTCCAGTCCAGCACATGGCCATCTTAAAACCTCTTTCATCACATAATTGATACCGTTCAATGAGATAAACAGATGGCACCTTTCGTCAGGCTACTTGCATGCCAATGATGGGAAAAGAACCCATTCAGAGGCTCATACTCATGAGCTGCGCTCCTCCCCAAGCTGGCATCCCTGAATGTAACATGAGGGAAGACACTCAGGCTGCTGCAGGGCTTGGCCTTAGAGATGGGGCATCCTGGACCTGCCTTACTAGCAAAGCTTCATCCAGTTATGACCTTTCACTGCATACTCTGTTTTTTCCCTGTTTGCTTTGGTTTCGTTCTTAATAGTACTTTGAGTTGCTGTTTTACTACTGCATACTTTAAACTCACTACTCTTCTTTCCATCCTTCTTCTCTTCTCACCAGCCAGGATCTTCCCTCCCTATCTTTCCAAAGCAGCACAGGGCTGCTTTGACTTCAACTTCAAATTCAGCCTGGAAGTTAAGAAATGATTTCCCAGGAACTGCATAGAAGGAGGATCTGACCATTGGCCTCTGTGCTGCCCATTGCCTTCTTCAACCCCCTTGGGTCTTAATAATTAATTCCTCCTGAGGCATGTTGTTGCATGGGCCTCTCTGTTCCCTTGAACTCATTCCCTGGAAACAATTCCTCTACACATCTGAGAGCAGATTTCACTTAACTAAGCAGCTGTGGTCGGAAAGTACAAATTCTCCTTTAAAAATGACCCTTTCCAGTCCCACTCTAAAGTTGGCCAGCTTTCCTCAGTTCCCAAAGAATTCACCCTCTTTGTATTGAGAAATCCATCTGGTCCCAGTCCTTTTCCATATGAGGCAACCAGCCTCAGTGACATTCAGAGAGTCCATTCCATAACTCTCTTGGTCTAGCCCATACCTACCTCTAACTCGATAAAATGTTAGAACCCTGAGCCCTAACACAGGAAGAAAGGGAGGCCAGTCAGCCCAAACTGGAAGACAGGTCAGGGATATCAGATATAAATCAAATTTAGGATCTTAAATTGGAAATGAGGCAGACATTTCTAGCTATGCTGTGGGCATGAGGCTGTGATGGATTAAAGAAGAAACGATGGGACAACTTTGGAGAAATGAAGGATCCATGAAGTAGGAAGACCTCAGTTAAATGGTCCAGAAAGGGCCCTGGAGAGCCATTGTACAGCCCAGATCCCTTCGGAAGATAGAGGGAAGAGGTGATATGAGGAGATAAATGGCAAAAAGGAGCTAAGACAATTGTAATATAAACTTGAGCAATGTCACAATTTTATGTAAGGCCAGCTCAATTACATGATTAGAAGTATATTCACAAGAGAAAATAGTCAGAAAATGGTCAGCCTACCAAGAAAGCAGCCAATTGACATAAAACATAGAAATGTCTGGGGACAAGAGGTCCTAACAACTTTAAAGCCACTTGCTGAAGAATTCTGTCTTAGCTGGGCATAGTGGCTCATGACTGTAATCCCAGCACTTTGGGAGTCCAAGGCTGGAGGATCACTTGAGCTCAGGAGTTCAAGAGCAGCCTGGGCAACTTATTGAGACATTATCTCTACTAAAAATTGGAAAAAAAAAATTAGCCAAGAGTTGTGGTGCACACCTGTAGTCTCAGCTACTTGGGAGGCTAAGATGGGA
This sequence comes from Mandrillus leucophaeus, assembly GCF_000951045.1. Classification (NCBI taxonomy): domain Eukaryota; kingdom Metazoa; phylum Chordata; class Mammalia; order Primates; family Cercopithecidae; genus Mandrillus; species Mandrillus leucophaeus. The sequence goes on along the minus strand of NW_012109508.1, from coordinate 1,256,949 downwards.
GTGCTGTTTGAGCCCAGGAGGTCAAGGCTGCAGTGAACCATGATTACACCACTGCTCTCCAGCCTAGGCAACAGAGCAAGACTCTCTCTATATATATAGCTTCCATTTATATTGCTTCCACTTATATTAGTATATGTATATAGTGATATAGACAGTCTTACTGTATATGTACATAAATTAAATATATATATTAATTTTAAAAAGAATTCTTTCCTTTTTTCAGTTTCTGCAAAAGAAGCCCATACTAAAACAGTTGCATGATTTGGTGCTTTTGGTTCCTGACTTAATTCCGTTTTCAAAATGATCCCCTTCATGGCTATGCTACAAACAGACTCTTAATTTATGGAGAACACACACAAAAACACACACACATAGCTCCATATGATACACCAGAAGAATGGTTAAACCAATTGCAATAATAATAGGCAAAAACAATAGAGAATATTTACTATGTAGGACATATTTACTATGACATTCTTTTAAGCATGTTATATATATTAACTCATTGAAGCCACATCCTATGAACTGCTACAATTTGCTACAATTTATATCCCTTATTAAAGATGAGGTGAGGCCTATAGAGATTGAATATCTCATCCAAGATGATACAATGAAAAGATGACAGAACTAGAATTCCAATCCACGCACTCTGCTTCCAGAATCCATCGCTAAAACCACTCTACTATACTGCCTCTTAAAGGATGGTGAGTTACCTGCCTAACAAAAATAAATAGTGATCTTAAGTGTTGCTGTCCTGTGAAAGTTTCTGCACAAATTAGCTGACATAGTAGTCTAGCTTCTAAAGGCAAAGATTTTGCTTGACTTATTGCATTTCGAGAACTAATAGCAGGTGCATTGTTGGTTCCAGTTGAAGAGTCCTGCTTCCATCTTCCAGTTGGTCCTCCTTCTGGATGATTCATCACTCCCCAGACCACATGATTGTAACAAGCTTAATCCACATTTACTGTGCTGCTTAATTACCAATAGAATAATAGCTGAAATTAAGCTGTCTCCTTAATTACCTTCTTTTTATTCTGGCTGCTTTTTATGATTATTATCCCTCCTGCCTTCACAGGGAACCAAATATATTGTCATGGTAAATGACCAGCTCTCCAAGATGAGAACTCCAGGTAGCAGAGACAGTCGTGAAAGCCCTGCTCTATGGCCAAGGCCACTGCAGAAGCTAGAAGTGGGGAGGTCCTCTCAAGGACCCCTGACACCCAGAAAGCATTCTGCCAGGAATGACAAAACAGTTACTATTAGGAGACAGGATTCACAGGGTCCCTGCAAGGTAAATGGTACCAAGCACAGTCCCTTCTCTTCTGAAGAACACAGTGATTTCTGCAGCTTTCAGGTTCACACTTCAAGTGATCACCAAGACTGTCATTAATGAACTATTGCTGAAACTATCTGATAGATTCACATGAACAGGTGGGAACAGTATCTGCAGTTTGATTTCCAAAGAAAAACCTGGGACTGTGTAGGGGGATGTATAGGTTGGTGATTGGAATAATTAGATAGGAAAGGGGTCTTTTATTCATTTCCAAGTTGTGCCCCTGACTCCTTGTGTGAGATTCATCGAAGTCCACAAGCTTACTATGCTTCAGTTTCCTCATTTGCACTACAAGAACAGGTTCTACCTATTTGCTTTGCAAGGAGAACAACCCAATAAATAACTGAACATTTTGTGAGGGGAACAAAAACCCTTTGGATATGGGCACAGTACATCTATTTAAAGTCACTATGTGAAAACTGAAAATAATCATTGTAGTTGGAATATTCTCAAGCACAAAATAGAATCCTCTCTTCTTGTACTCAGATTTAAATCGAGTTCCATTCAACAAATGTACAAGCAAATGTGTTAGACATTAAAGACTCAGCAACACACATCATGTGTACAATTTCTACCATCTGGCAATGCGCATGCTCAGGGAGAGTGTTCCCACCAGGCGCTGGTGGGGTGGTGGGGTTTTCACTTGATATGGCTTGGTTTGGGGACAATAACGCAACTTCAGTTTATTTGAAAGGATAGTTACAAAGAGCTGGATTTCCCCTTCTTTAATTGTAACCCACATTTTGCTTCCATTTATATCAGTATAAATATAAGGTCCATTCCCTCTGACTCTCACATATGCACTAAAGACAGCCGTGGGAGACAGAAACCAGACTGAACAATTGGCCTGAAATCAATTGGCCTGAAATCAAAAAGTGAAGGGGAAAAAAGCAACTTGCTTATTTCTCTATCTTTAAATTTCACTTTTTAAATTCAGTCAATATCATCTCTCTTATTCACATAAATTCCAGGGAAGCTTTTGTTTCTCTCTAGTCATTGATCTTCCAGAAGTACAATAGCTATAAATAAGTCACCATGAAATAAAAGCAGAACTTGTGAGTCACTGCTGCCATTGTTTCCTAAGAACACATGGGAATTACTGTGAGATGATGAACATGAATAAATATGGTGATGATGTGAAGGCAGAGGGAAGAAATAAAATTTCTGTTCAAAGAAACAATGTTCCAGCAAGTTCCAAGTACACCTCAAACTGTGTAACAGTGTTTGCTTTTTTAGTTTACTTGTACCCATTGGCCTCATCAGATTTAAGCTCAAAGGACCAAGCTCTGACAAGCATTTCTGTATCTGTGACTGGGAAGTCACACAGCAAGGACACAGGAGGTCATAATCATTGCAACATGAATTCTCACAGCTGCCTCTTCAGGGGAGCTCAGGGACTTTGTCATTTGTATCAGCTCTTTTTTCTTTTCAGAGACAAAGAGTGATTCATTTTCACCTTTCAAGGACCAGTCCTAAGTTTTTACATCTCTTCAAAAACCTCCCTAGAACACGCTAGCTAAAATATCTCAAATTGTATAATTAACATATAAAAGGTGCATTTGACTGTATCTGTTAGGAAATTAAGTGCATTACAATGGAGAGTAGAGTCAACCAAGGAAGAAAAAAAGTTTTCTCTACAAGGCTCTCCACCTGCAAACTCTCTCTCAAAAAACATCCAAGCCTTTGTGAATGGTTAAACAGATGGTGGCACAGCCATTCAGTGAAATCTTCTGTAGCTGGAAAAATTAATTCACAAAAAAATCATGACTTTGGAAATGATTACAATAAAATATTAAATAAAAAACAGAATTCAAAGCTAAATATATAAAATGATGTAAAGTATTAACTACATGCATAGGAAAAAAATGGGGCCATATTAGTTTGCTAGCACTGCCACAGCAAGGTACCACAAAGTGGCTTAATCAACAAAAATTTGTTTTCTCACAATTTCGGAGGCTGGAAATCCAACACCAAAGTGTAGGCAAGGTTAGTTCCTTCAGAGGGCTTGTGAGAGAAGAATCTGTTCCAGCCCAGCTTGGTGGCTTTAGATGGCCGTCTTGTCCCTCTGTCTCAAATCATCATCCCTCTCTATGCTTCTATGTCCAAATTTTCTCTTGTTTTAAGGACAACAGTCATATTGGAGTGAGGTCTGATTTTAAGTTAGTTACCCCTTTAAAGACCCTATCTTCATATCTGGTTCTATTCTGAGGTACTGGAGGTTAAGACTTCAACATGAATTTTTTGGGGGGACCACAATACAGTCCATAACAGGGGACCAATATACAAGATGGTTTTAGTGGTGGGATGAGGGGCAATTTTCATTTATATCTTTGGTAGTTTCATGAGTGTTTCAAATATTCTACATTTCTACAATAATTCTAATTATTTTCATATTTAGAGAAAACAATGAAATTTATCTTTGAAACATGTTTTTAGCATTCTTGAGGGTTTCCATCAGAGCCACATTCTTAGCAAGGAGTTAACAGCCAGGCACGTGTTAGGGAAAAACCCACTCCTCACTCAGGAACCCATGACCCTCTGTGAACTCTTGGCTTGTATTCCGAAAGGCCAGGGGCCCTGCCCTTCTCTATGAACCCCCACTGGAGGAGTCAGAAGGACAAAGCCATCCTCCAACGTCAGGTCAATCCCCCTTAACCACCATCCCATACACATACCTTTCACTCAAGTTCCCTGGGCAGGTATGAATTTAGGACAGATGTCCCCAGTTTCCTGGAGGATTAGGGCACTGTGTTCTATGTCTACACATATGCTGCTGTTGGCAAAAAATTATTCTTTCAAATGCCTGCTTAAAATACATATTTAGGTCACGAGTAAAAGGTCTGAGGCCTTGCTGATAGTGCTTTTTGGACTGATTTTGATCCACCTAATATCCTTGAGAATGGTGAAGCCCCATTGGCCCTTGCAGGGAGAGGCAGCAGGAAAGAAGCAGGAAACTCACCCGACCCTGTGGCAACACCTGCCAAGTAATACCAACAGAATATAAACAACCGCACTTTCCATAACCCAGGAATGTGGCTAACCATTTTTCAAATACTATCTCTTTAATCCTCAGGACAACCCATGAAACTGAATCTATTTTTAAGAAATAAGGAAACAGAGAAGTTACTTGTCCAAGATGCACAGCTAATAAGTGGTCCAACCAGGATTGGTACCCAGAACCCCAGTTCATAAGCTCCCAGGACCGTAAGTCCACAAAGGCTGGAGGGCCATGTCTGTTTTACTGTATCCCCAGTGAGGTCCATAGTGAGGATCTGTTGAATAATGAAAGAACAAGACCAAATGAGCTTTTTACTGGGAGCCCATAGCACCAGGTAAAGACCTGTTAAGCATTATCCCTAATCCTTGCACTAACTTTGTAAAATTAAGAGTATTCTCTTACTCCATCCAGGCTGCTATAGGAAAATGCTATCAACTTGGTAGCTTATAAAAAACAGAAATTTGTTTTTCACAGTTCTGGAGGCTGTGAAGTCCGATATCAAAGTGCGTGTAGATTCAGTATCTGGCGAGGGCCTGTCTCCTAGTTCATAGGTGGTGCATTCTTGCTCACGCGGTGGAAGAACTAAATTAGATCGCTGGGGCCTCTTTTATAAAGGCACTAAAACCATCAGGAGAGCTCCCCTTCATGACCTAATCACCTCCCAATGGTCCTACCTCCTAATACCATTACCTTGGGTGTAAGGATTTTAACGTATCAATTTTGGAGAGACACAAACATACAGACCATAGCAATTATTGTCCCCATTTTAGAGTTGAGATAACTGAGGTTTAAAGAAATGAAATATATGCAAGGTTCTCAGGACTGGAAAACACAGAGCAGTATAAGATTTTCTGCCCTCATAGAATTTATGATCAAACTGAGGATAATATCCATCTCTCTCTCTTTCTCTCTCTGTCTGTCTATCCGGGCAGTTTATGCTAAGACCCAAGTGAGGGAAATAGGCAACATGTGCTCCAGAAGTTCAGCACATGTATGGATGTCACTGGGTTTGTTTTTGTTTTCGTGAACCCCACATCCTCAGCACGTTAAGTTATCACAAAGTATTCCCTCAAGTGAGAAAGCCCAGTGTGTGAGCACAAAATCTAAAAATCACACGGCCATGCCCACTGCGGTTGGCTGGGTGGAGGGAGAAGCAAGGATGCAGGGGGTTGACCAGCCACAAAAGACTTCCTCAGCCTGAAGGAGGGGGCCGGGCCAATTTGGACTGACTTGAAAGGTCCCAGGCAGTCCCTGACCCTAGACAACGTCCCTGGCATAAACTCTAACATTCTCTGGCTCATCACATTGGACCAGCCTTCTCCAAACACCCTCCTTTGACGTGCAAATACCCAGGTAGACAGGGGTGGCACATTACATTTCTGGGAGAGGGTAAAGATCAGCTGCAAAACCTGGAAGGCTGGGAATGAATTCATTCAACAAATGTTTATTTATTTAACTAAATATTAAGGACATAACAGAAGAACAAGGGTGGACAGGACAAGAACTCTGCTCTGGGGGCACTTCCATTACAGCAGGGGAGGGAGACAAGGGGGCTGAGGCAACAAAAAAAGCACAAAGTCCATTCTGCAGAAAGTGCTGGGGAGGAAGGAAATACGAAAAATGAAAGAAAAAGAAAGTGAGGTGGAGAATGACCCAGAGAGCCCAGCAGCTCTCAGAGGAGGTGGCAGGGAAATTGAGAACTGAGGGAGAAGAACCTGGGTGGAGGTAACAAATGTCCAGGCCACAGATAGCAGCAGGTACATAGATCGGGGCTAGGAAAGAGCACGGAGCATCTAGGCCAAGGTGGCCAGAGCCTAGAGAGCTGGTGGCAGAATGGAAAGGTCAGAGGCTGCAGAGAGAGGTTATCTGGCCTTCAGGAGAGTCTGGCTTTAAAAAAAATTTTTTTTTCTTTAGAGGCAGGGTCTCACTATGTTGCCCAGGCTGGTCCCGAACTCCTAGGCTTAAGCAATCTTCCTGCCTGGGCCTTCCAAACTGCTGGGATTACAGGCTTGGAACACCATGCCCAGCTCTGACTTTTAACCAGAGAACAATGGGAAAACCCTGGGGGACTTAGCACTCCAGAGAAGCCCCCGACTGTATGCTTTAACATGGTCCATGTATACATATATAACAAATTTAAAGTATAATAAAAATTAAAAAAAAAAAAAAAAAAAAAGTCCCTCTGGCTGTGCTGTGTAGCCAAACTCTTAGGGAAGAATGAGACCAGGTTGGAGATGCGGGCTGGGCTCGAGTTGGGGAGTGGACAGACAGGACTTGAAATGTATTACTTTTGTCATTACTTTGAATGGCAAAAACTGCAATTACTTATGCACCAACATAATACTTTTGAGACAGAATTGACCAGGTAATGGAAGGACTGAGTGGCAATGGTGGAAAGTGGAGATGGGTCAGTTAGTAGGCCAGCCTCAGTTGAGTTGCTGCTTTTAATTACCTCTTCCAAAGATGTACTGGAGGAAGTCCTCGTAAGCACTTTGCTTGCCACACCCACACAAATAAACAAATTCCTTTGACAATGTACCACTTGGTTCCACCAAGAAATTCTTGAAAATCCTTCATTTCTTGAAGGAATTTGACCGCACAGGGCAGGGCATGTCTTTGTTTGCAGCTGAATGGGATTTCTGGGCTTAAGAGCACTTCCCACTCCCTTCCTAGCATCTGCATGGTTCTTTTGGTTGGTCCTTTTTGAAATGTATAATGATTTTGTAAAAGAAAGCTTAAGAGGATATGTGGAATATGACAGTAACAAAACCAAGGAGACGGTCAATGACAGTGAATATCTGGATCCAATCACTGAGTTACTTAGTAAACACTTCTTACACCAGAACGCTGGGGAAAATTAGTTTTGAAAGAAGCCTCATTTGTAACTTTTAACCAGAAAACAGATTTCCTGTTGAGCAAAGCCTGCCTTTCTGAAAACATACTGTCAAGAAATTAGAAGTAGATAATAGAGGGTACAATATAGAAATTATAATTTACTAAGCCCAGTAAAGCATCACAATTAAATCTGTATTTGTGGTTCCACTTAACAGCTCTCATATTTTTTTTTTTTTTGTGAGAACTGTCATGAAGAATAGCACTGTGTTTTAATTACTCCCCACAACATCCCCACAGAAAGGATTACAGAGGAGCTCCCCTGTGCCTCACGTGGACTCACACAGGTCCGTGGTGTCTAGCTTCCAGGCTGAGCAATGACTATGTACATTTAAAGACTATGAAGCAATGGTTAACACTTAAGAGCTGAAAAGACTAAAGACATTCAATAATAAGAACCACATCAGCTACATAGTTTGTTAGATTTCTAATGGCAGATTCAATGGTGTCAAAGGACTAAAAAAGAAAAATTAAAACATTGGAAATAATAGTGTTAGACAAAGAGAGGAATAAATGCAGACAAAAAGAATCATAGGCCACAAAGGTATTCAAGAAGCAGAACTAGGCCAGGCATGGTGGCTCACGCCTGTAATCCCAGCACTTTGGGATGCTGAGTCAGGCAGATCACTTGAGGTCAGAAGTTCGAGACCAGCCTGGCCAACATGGTTTAACCCCATCTCTACTAAAAATACAAAAACTAGCTGGGTGTGGTGGTGCATGCCTGTAGTCCCAGCTATGTGGAGGCTGAGGCAGGAGAATCGCTTGAAACCGAAAGGCAGAGGTTGCAGTGAGCTGCGATCGTGCCACTGCACTCCAACCTGGGTTACAAAGCAAGACTCTGTCACAGAAAAAAAAAAAAAGCAGCAGCAGCAGCAGAAGTAACAGGGAAGTGGAGAAAGGGAGAAGGAAGGAAAAGAGGAAAGATGGAGCAGAGAAGAGGACCTGGGGAGGGGTGAAGGAACTGAAGTGAGTAGGAAGAAAAAAGTGAAGAGGAAGAGCTTACCACAGAATAAGGAAGGTCATTTCCAAAGAGAAAATGTACCTGTAGGGCAGATAATGGACTAAAACTCCTAGAAACAATAACATGGTGTTATAGTCACTACCCCTTCTGCTGGATAAAAAACGACTGGATTCAAACTCCCAATTCTGACATTAACCTGAGTTGCTATGTCAACTGTATGTCCAACCTCCTTTCATTGCAGTTCCCTCCTCTAAAATGTGAAGATCCTAAAACAGGTCTTTTCAAACTTGATCTTTCTGTGATTTAAAAATGAGGCAGAACAGCATTGAGATGCAGATCACAGGAGCTAAGGGTAGTCTCCTTCAATCTCCACTCCATATGTGCCTTTTAGAAAGGCACTTAACATGTGTGTGCCTCAGTATCCTTGTCTACAAATAGGAGTTGATAAGAATATCTATGTCATAAGATTCTAGTAAGGATTGGCAATATAAGCTGTGTGTGCTATTATCAGCAGAGATCTTTTATCCCACATTCCAAGTGTCTTTTATAGGCTAATCAGTATGAGGGACTGTAGGTTTAACCATGTTTTAGACCTGAATTTTGGTGTATGCTATTGTCAGTCATTTTATTGCCACACTAATTGGTGTGTGTCCTTTCCACATCTATGCATTACTGAGTCACACTGAGGCATGTGCTTTTCCTTCTTTATAGGATCCCAGGTCAATTTTCCTTCCTAGTTGAATACGTGGTGGCTCCAACTCTGGAAGGGAAGCAGAGAATGAGGTCTGCGCTCCATGCTGAGGGGAGCTGACTGAAGACTGAGGGTCTTTTCTTGGTTTCCACCAACATCAAGCTTCTTGCCTCCTAGGTTTGACTGTCCACTTTAAAACTCCTTCCACAACACAGTGTTCTCTCCACCCTTATCCCCGCTACCATGCCATGCCCATTCAAAAACATTGTATCGTGTTCTTCACGGAAACTCAAGCAATACAAACATTAGCCCTGCTTCTCTGCATTTGTCTGTGCTATCATTTTTGTTCACTATAAACAAATACAGTATTTTGCTTGGTAACTTCATGAAATGGGAAGGAGAAAGTTCTTCTGTGTTTTAGTAGGGTTGAATCAAGTGACTAGCTAGGGAGAAAAAGACACTACAAAAAGAAGATGGTTTGGGCATTAAATAACTCAAATTTATTCCTCTAAATGTATTTTGATGAAAAGATAAATTTTTCTAAGCAAACTCACTAATTTCCCATTCACTGACTTTCCTTGGCAAAGCCTAGGGGATCCCCATTTGCAGAAAGACACCAACCCTCCATGAAGGAGGAAGTGCCTCAGAGGCAAGTTTACTCACACGCATTTTCTCCAAAGCTTTACAAAAGCAGGGTGATCTCGGGCCAGCATTGAAATATCAGCACAGCCTACTTTATTCTTTTATATCTTCGTCTTCCTCTTTGATATACAATGCTTGAGCTCTAGGGTCTCACTGTATGCATTCAAATTCTCTCCTTACTGTTTGGGTGAGGGAGAAAGGATAAGACGGAAGAAGGTAAAGAAGGTAAACAAGATGGGTTCCGGGTTCTTCATCAGCAACTTTCCCGTGCCCGGGAAAAACACCGATTGTCTGCGCCTGCACATTGTGATGTTAAAACAAAGAAACCGAAACTTACCCAGCCACCCCTATGAAGACACCCTTACCCCCCGCCCCTGTCCTGCCCACCTCAAGCCCCATCCATAAAAGGCACCTCCCAGAAGACATCGGTGCGAACTTCCTGGGCCCCTCCTCATATGCGGACCTAGGAACCTCGCCCGAGAACGCCGGAGCGACTTCCTCGGCCTCCACCCCCGGAGACCAGTGAACCTCGCCTTTTCCTCCTTCACATTGGCTAGCTAATAAAGTTTTTTTACCTTGCCTACCTGCCTCATCTCTGGCACCTGCTCCAGTGGTCGCATAAAACAAATCACTTACTATTTCTGTTTAGAAAGGGTTTCCTAACTCTTATCTCCTTGCCTCAGTTTCTCCATCCCACCCTTTAATTAACCATGGCATGTTGGTGAAGACCTCAGGATGAAGAATCTGGCAGCCTGGTTAACTTATAGCTTGGCCACAGATGTGCCACCTTGAGCAACTCACAGTTCCCTGTGGCCTGTTTCCTCTTCTCCACAGTGGAGATGATAATAGTACCACCTCATAGATTGGTTGTGAAGGTTATGTGAAATGAAGAAGTAAGCACCTCTGACAGTGCCTGGCACACACAGTCAGGTGTTGAAACTGGTTATAGCCATGGGAAGCTGTACTAACAGTATTCGGCTCTATGCCCAAGGCCCCAGGAAGGCAGCAGTCTTACTGCAGCCCTAGCCTTCTGGCATGTGAGACCCTGGATCCCCAGGGCCACCCAGCAGGGATAGGAGGAATCCTCGGCCTGCAGGTGCAGTCCTTGTTTAGTCACTGATCCAGCCACGAATCAGCCTCTGACACCTTTGATTTAGTGCAGTGCTAGTCCAAAGGCAGCCTCAGATGCAGTACTAAGCCAAATCAGCCTCAGTTTAGTGCAGTGCTAAACCAAATCAGCCTCAGATGCTTTAGGTTTAGTGCAGTGCTCAAATCAACTGAGACTAAGTCTTTCAGTTCTGCTGAACTGAGCTGCTCCCACCCTTAGCTCTGCCATATCCCCCCAGTCTGTGTGGCACACATGACCAACTGAGCTGCTCCCACCCTTTGCTCTGTCATATCCCCCCAGTCTGTGTGGCACACATGACCACACAGTCTGCTGGCTGGATTCTCTCCCTGAACCCCAGACTGTTCAGTCAGGCTTCGACAGCCACAGCCCTTACCAGTACTGCTAGGGTTTGGTGGCTCCAGGCCCTGCTGCAGCTCCCTCCACCCTCTGCCCCACAACCTCACAGTTCTCTGCCGCTACTCCCTCCTTCCTTTTCATCCTTGTTGTAGCATAAAAGGCCTGTACTTCCATCTAAGGCAAAGTCTTCTCACTGTGCTCTCAGCTTTGGACCTCTTACTTCCTCTGGGACTTCATTTCACCAACCATCCTGTCTCTGGTAAACCTCTGGTTCCCCTGTGGCTTTGCTCATCTCTCTTTCAACTTCCAAAAGAAAGTCAACTCACACCTTTTGTTCTCCTCATGCACTGATCTGCATTTTTCTTTCTTTCAAATAGGGTGGCCTACATTTGGAGCATAACCCACTTTTGCCTAGTGTTCTATTATTGGAATGTTAAGCTTGTAGGAGTTATTTATATCTTACTGCTCAAGGTCATCACCAAGGTCTGATTTTTCACACACAAAAAAATTGCAACCTCTGGCATAAATGGGTTAATTTCCTACTATTCAGTCTTGCTTGTAAGTGCATTATGGTTTCTGCTTTCTCCACATCAATGAGACTGCTATGCTAGGGTTCCTGACAATGCAACGCAAGAAGGAGCATTTGTGCTGAGTCCTAGATGCTACCAAGTGGTCCACGGTAGGGGAGGGTATTCTGAGAGAGAAGTAATTTTACGTACAGACTCATGCTTCTCTCCTCATCAAAATCTTTCAGCCAGGGCCGCATGGGTCAATAGGTTCTACATCTCACTCTTATACAACCATGATTTTCCACCCCCTGACACGTCTTCATTTTCCCCTTACATTATCCCCTTTTTGACTTCATGATCTCCCTGAACACCTGGGACATGCAGGTAAATGCCATTAACACCACTCATGCAATCGGGTGAAGCCTCAGTTTTGTCTCCTTAACCATCTCTTAGCAATGCCTTCTCAATCTCCAGAACAAAAGGATTATGGCTTTACTTTGTTAGGACATCTAGGTAGACAGGCCCAACGAGTCATTGGAAATGTTCATCTGTAACTCATAAGAGAAGGAAAATAATTGGTAATCCTATGCAAAAAAGTGAAATGTGCTTTCTTCATGCCTTTTCTCCCCTCACTCTTTCATCTTTGTCATGGTCCTCATTCTTCCTTTCTAACTTTTACATAAACTTAAAAGGTGCTTTACTTAGGGATCTATTACAAGTTATTCTGCTGAATCATGGTAAAATAGAATTTGCTTTGGGGATGGCTCCAGTATAAGTAAATCCTCAAGGTTGCAGCTTTCCACAAAGGGAGAGTTCACAGAAGTCTAAGTCCCCATAGCATAAAAGCTTTTAGAGCAAAAATAATTTAAAACAGGAGTTGTGCACACTGCAATTTTTAAACAGACCTTTTCATGCTGAAATTAGCACAAAGCTTACTTAATATCCAGAGTGCTGCATAAAGAACTATTGAGGAAACACGAGGGGCAGCTGGAAAAACAGAGGAAAGTGGGAGGCAGGCACGGTGCCAGGCGCTGGGGCAGCTTCTCTATCTAAGCCCTCTAACAGTACAGAGACCCTGTAGGAGACCCATAAAACGATAGAAGACTCCAGGACACCAGGATGGTGGGCATCATACCAAGAGCCAGGATAACAGTGGGGTGCAAACACACATTCAGGAAGCTAAGGCTAGAACAACTACAAAAGACACAGCCAGACTTGGTGAGCTCCAAGAAACACTAAGGTAGAGCTGGGAATTTGTAGCTAAGCCAGCACAGGGTCCACTTCATGGATTTGTTGTGAAGGTTACAGGAAGTGAAAAAGTAAGCAATGCTGAGAGTGGCTGGCACTCACAGTCTAAATTCCCATAGCATGAGTTGGAAGGGCCCTTGGTGATCACCCAGACAAACATGGTGCCCTTCTCTCCCCTGCCTTTCCCTTCCTGAACAGTTCAGTTCTGAAGCCCTTAAGCAGGGCAGATAAAAGTAAGTATCTGTATGGGGTTGGAATGAGAGGAGAGCTGAGGTGGAATAGAGCAGAAGACCATAGGCTGAGGAGAGTGAAGACATCTGCATAGGCATGATACACAGTGCAGAGTAACAGAGCCCAGGACTGAGCAAGGTGAGAAAAATATCCATGTTAATGAGAAAGAGGTACAATGCTGGGTTTCTGAGCCTGAGCAAGCTAAGGTGGACAGCTCTAGAGGAAGGCAGTCTGGCTGGAGAATCAATGCCCCGTGGTTTGGCGTGGAGGTCAGAGCCCAAGCAGGGTGAGAAGGGCATCCATATCAGGCAAGGGGGTAGCAAGTAGCCAGCACAGAATGTGGGAGCTGAATTTTGGTGAGAAGAGAGCAAGAAGTAGTAGCAATAATGGAGATGGGATATTAATCATAAACAGGGAGACTGATCAAACACTAAGGAGAATGGGAATCAGTTACACCATTGTAAGAGAAGATATTTTCACAAATATAAAAAGGAAGAAAACCAGAATGAATACTATGATGTTGGCCTGGAAGTGAAGGTACAGTAGTTACCTCTTATCCACAAAGGAAATGTTCCAAGACCTCCAGTGGATGCCTGAGACCATGGATAATACCAAATCCTGTATGTGCTAAGGTTTTGGATCTGATAACCAACAAGTGATTAACAGGCAAATGGCCTAGGCAGTGTGGATACTGGACAAAGATAGGAGCAGGATGGTGCAAGATCTCATACTACACAGAATGGCACACAAGTTAAAACTTACGAATTATGTATTTCTGAAATTTTTACTTAAAATTTTCAGACCATAGTCGGCCATTGAAAACAGAAAGTGAAGCCATAGATAAGGGAGGACTACAACATTAGTGTACACCCATAATTTTCCATACATGTATATCAGTATATAGACACACTCATAACTATAGCTGCAAATGGGTGTCATGGCTTACATGCACACATGCACGTATACACACATATTCTCTACCTCTGTCCATGGAGAGGGGCTGGAACAACAGCACCCAATAGCAATGAGCACATTTTGTGCCCAGATCTTTGCTTGGAAATATCACTCCTCAGAGGAGGGAGAAAAAGTTTCCCTGAAGTAATAATTATAGGGCTGGGAAAGTACAAAGTGACCCTAGAACATCTTATTGTCCCAGAAAGCAAGAGCATACTCAAAGAACGACGGGACAAGGCAAAAGACACAGAAACCAGAGTGAAGGGGCTCCCACTGGCCAAACTGAGATAATTGAGTATCATAATAAATACTGCTGTTCTGTATTAAAAATAACATATATAACAATAACATATATTAAATAATGATGTTACCTCAGTATAGACATAAGCACAAGACTGTACCAATATAAATAAATGAATAAATAAACTGCAAGTCTGATGAGGAACAGAGTGCTCACATAGTTTCAAAGTATTTTCCCTCAAATACTTATTAACTAGAAAGAGAAAAAAGACTAACTTTACAGTAGAGAAGCCTAGTAGACATCACCTTAATCAAGTAACCAAAATGAGTAGCAGAAATGAGACAAATCAAAAGTATGTGGCACTTGATAGGACGCAATGAGAAAATACAGGGTCACTTCTGGCTATTTCTGCCAAAGGTGGCGTCTCTCCACTCATGGTGGAAGCGAAGTGGGGCTGGTATCACACGGTGAGAGAGGAAGCAGGAGAGAGAACGAAAGCAAAAGAGGGAGCAGGGGAGGTGCCAGGCTCTTGTCAACAACCAGGTCTCGCAGTGGGAACTCACTCCCACAAAATGGCAGCTCCCCATACATTAAGGATCCACTCCAGTGACCCAAACACCTCCCACTAGGGCCCACCTCCAACACTGGGGATCAAACTTCAGCATGAAATTTTGAGGGGACAAATATTCAAACTATATCATGTGCATAATCTGAATCAAATCATGAGCCAACATCAGGCAAACCCAAATCGAGGGACATTCTACAAAATAACTGGTCTATAATCTTCAAAAGTGTCAAGGTCATAAGAGCTAAAGATAGGCTGAGGAATTATTCTAGACTGAAGAAACTGGAGACTTAATAACTAAATGCAACACATGAATCTGGATCACTTTTGCTACAAATAACATTATTAAAACAGCAAAATTTGAACAGAGTCTGAGAGTTAGATGGTAGTAGGATTGGATGAACGAATAATAATGTTCTGATTTTGATGGTGGCCTGTTGTTTTGCAGATTGTCCTTGTTTGCATGAAATACACGCTCAGTTATTCAGAGAAGATGGGGGATTGGGTAGGCAACTTACTCCCAAATGGTTTTATAAACAAAAATTAAGTTATTGGTCTTTATTTGCAAACTTTTCAGTAAGTGTGAAATTGTCTCAAAACAAAACAAAAAACATTTTAAGACCACGTATAAGACAGTACTACTTGTTTCTTTCAGTGAAAATTTTGAAATAATTTTAAATACTATTTAAGGACATTAAACACCCTTCCATCCCATACATGCAATCACAGACTAAAGTTAAGCAGGAAAAAAAAAAATCCAGATACAAAACAATACATACTCTATGATTACACTTAAATAAAATTTAAAAATAGGTAAATCCAATCTTTGGCGTTAGAAAGTCAAAAAGTGTTCATACTTGAGGAGGGATGGTGCTGGGAAGAATTTATAACACCATTACGTAATCACTGTCATTTTACATTTTATATATATTGAATCATTCAATATGAGCTCTTATGTCTGGCTTCCTTTGCTTAACATTATGTTAGTGAGATTCATCCATGTTTTCGCATGTAGATGTAACTCACTCATTTTCAGTGCCGTAGAGTATTCCATTGTGTGAATATATGAAAATGTATGTGTCATCTTAGTGATGATGCTTGATTTTTCCAGCTGTGGTCATTATTAATAAACCTGCTATCAACATTGCTTTACATATATTTTGCTGCACATATATGCAGAATTCTGCATCATAGGGTATGTTCAAATGTAGCTGATAATGCCAAATCCTTTCCCAAGTTGTTGACCCAATTTGAATTCCCATAAGCAGTGCATAAAAGTTTCCAATTCATTTTTATTCTCAATGTCATGTACTATTTCCATTACTTACTAGATATTCCATATGTTTGATAAACTGAATTCCTCTGTCTCTAAAATAAACAGCCACCTAAACATCACACTTTCACAGTGATGCACTCCTTCCCTCTGCTCTCCATCCTCAAAATAAAACCAAACACTTGAAATGCTGTAAAAATAGCCCCCAAAGCCAGTAATAGAATTGAGTTTCTAAAGTTCCATTTACTCATTTTTCTAGGTCAAGCTCAAATGTCCATCTTCTAGGAAGACAGCCCTGATTGCTGCTCCAGAGCTCATGTTTTCCTCCATCCTCTGAGAAGAGCAATGATAGGCAACACAAGACTCAACAGTTCAGGAGTGTATCATGTGAAGGCTTCCAAGGCAAAGCTAGAGATCTTGATGGGGGTGGGGGTGGCTACATCTTATATTTCTTTGTGTCCTCAATAGTAGTAAACACGGTGCAGAACATGTGATGGGTACTCAATAAATACTTGTTAATAAATTCCTGAAACTTTGTTCTGATTAAGGAAATGTTTGTCCCCTGAGGTTTGAAGGCTTTTCAACACAACCATAAAGCAATGAGTCCTAAAAAGATAAAATAAAATTGCATACCAGTGAGCTCTTTTGATGATCAAAGACCATATTCCTGGGCTTCCCTAAGATGTAGCAATATTGCTTCTTTCTTCTGACGTACTAGATTAACAAGGAGCTTCTCTTGGCCACCAATACCTCCTTTCTGTCTTCTCTCCCTCTTTGCTACTTATCCGGGCAAGACACCAGCTGCCTCTGATCAAGTTCCAGAAAGGGACAAACAACTTCGTGGGGGCTCTGTCCTACAGTAGAACTCCCAAGTTGGCTTGTGAGAAGAACTGAGAGTGAAGCCCTAATCCAGCACAAAGGCCCTGAGAGAAGGAAAATGTTAAAGGTGCTATGTTATAGATGTGTAGATCTATCTCAGAGATATGTGGATCTTCACATATCCACAAGCATTTTCTACCTATGTCCAGACTCAAGGGTAGCACCTTCATGCAAGCCTGGCCAGACCACATGTTCACCGCCCATGGGCCACTATTAAAAAACAGGAAGTTTCGGTCAGGTGTGGTGGCTCGTGCCTGTAATCCCAGTACTTTGGGAGGCCAAGGTGGGCGAATCACCTGAGGCCAGGAGTTCGAGACCAGCCTGACCAACATGGAGAAACCTCATCTCTACTAAAAACACAAAAATTAGCTGGGCAAGGTGGCACATGCCTGTAATCCCAGCTACTCGGGAGGCTAGAGCAGGAGAATCGCCTGAACCCAGAAGGTGGAGGTTGCTGTGAGCCGAGATCAATCCAGCCTGGGTAACACGAGCAAATCTCCGTCTCAAAAAAAAAAAAAAAAAGGAAGTTTCAAGGACTGGATCAAACCCAGAATGATTATACCCAAATCATCAAGTATAGGATTACTTAATTGCCAAGGAAGACAAAAGTAGCAGTAAGTTAGGCAGAGGCGGTCTTGGAGAAGCTCAGGTGAAGCTGTTACCAGAAAACAGGCCACATCTTCTGGTACAGGTGGGGCATAACACCTGTAAGATGAATGAGGTAGAAGACTGTATTCACCAAAGATCTGTCACAGGAAGAAATTAATTGTGTTTCCAAGGATATCCTCTCCCTTCCATAAAGAGTGAAGCAATGGCCAGGTGCAGTGGCTCACGCCTGTAATCCCAGCACTTAGGGAGGCTGAGGCGGGCAGATCACTTGAGGTCAGGAGTTCAAGACCAGCCTGGCCAACATGGTGAAACCCCATCTCTACTAAAACTACAAAAAGTAGCAGGGCATTGTGGCAGGTGCCTGTAATCCCAACCACTTGGGAGGCTGAGGCAGGAGAATCGCTTGAATCCAGGAGGCGGAGGCTGCAATGAGCCAAGATCGCAACACTGCACTCCAGCCTGGGTGACAGAGTGAGACTCCGTCTGAAAAAAAAAAAAAGTAAAGCAAGGAAATGCCTGAGTACCTGGAGTTGCCCAGACCACCACCAGCCACCTTGGAGTGTCTCAGCTCAGCCAGAATCCAGGACCTGAAGTGCCAGTTGTCACCCAACAGGAAGTAAACATGAGAGCAGAGGACAGACAAACAAGCGACATAGATGAGAGACGGAGGGATTTCAGAAGCTTCTGTGAATGTGAATGTGAAATGCTGAAGACAAGAACAAGGTCTATACAAGATTTTAAGAAAACTACAGGACGTTTCCTATGATACACGTGTCTATATCATGAGAAATGTTATTCTCCGATCCTGAGAAGTCAAATTTGTGTTTCCCTCATTGGTATTAGGTGCAAAACTGGACTTCAGAGAGTCCCATCTTTTATACAGGTTACATGAGGTTGTTGGAATTGTTGACGTGTATTCTGAATCAGTTGCCCCAGTGACATCCTGGGGAAAATGCAAGCAGGCTTCTATTCTCAGCAGAAGTATTTTCAGTGTCTATCACCTAGGGTGATTGCAAGTATTAACAATGAAAAACAGAACTGGGAGGGCAGGCCTTGGAGAAGCACAAGAGAAAATGTAAATCTAGAATGTAGATGATTAGCTTACAAACCTGACTGCACCAGAATCACCTAAGTAGCTTTAATGTGTATATATTATACACACACATGCCAGATAGATAGATAGACAGAGATACAGAAATATTTATTGCATGGCATATTATATATGTATTATATACACTATACTGGTAGCAGAGGCATGTGGGAGATGTATTTTACAGTGTAAACCCTTTTTATCTTTTAAGTTTTGTAGCATGTGAATGAATTACCTGCTAAACATATAAAATGAAGGGGGAAAAGCCTAGATTCCTCTCGTGGAGATTTACACTGTCAATAGATGATCTGTTCTTACCATATCGTCTATACCGAGCAGATCTCACCACCAGACTGTGATCCACCCTTACCATGAGCTTCTAAATGGTCCATCACCTGCACGTCAGTTAGAGCAGGTGAAAGGGGACTTCCTGATCCAGGATGCGGCATGGTCTCAAATGCCTCTGGGTTTCAGAGACCACCACTCAGCAGAAAGTTTCATGAGGATAGAGGATTAGTCAGACCTCAGGGGAAGCTGGTCACAGTGACTTCTGCGAGGCCTTCTTGTTCCCTTTCACAAGAGAGTTCTTGGTGCGGCACTGTGCTAAGTGCTACACACCCATCCTCCCAACCAAAACAGGTACTGTCAGCCCTTTTTACAATCTCATAGAGAACGTGCCCAAAGTTACAGAGCTAATGACTGAAATCTGCCTACCTGGAAAACCCAATAGGCTCTCGACACCATAGGCCTCTCTCATCACAGCAGCCTTTTCCTCACAGGTCTGATACCAGCATCATGCTGCCACCATCCACGTCCACAGCACAGAAAATGTTACAGTGTAAATATCTACTCTGGGTGACCTGGGCTAGGACATTGTTTCTCACTTTCACATTTTTTGACTGTTTAGTTTTTCAGATTCAAAGGTCAAAGAGAGGTTTTTCCCATCCTGCTGATCCCTGGGCTACAAGGATCCAGTTCACCCAAAGTAACAGATCTAAAGAGGCAAAGTCTTGTCTAAGGTCACCCACCAATAAAACAAACAACAATATACCTAATTTTGCACACATCACGCCGTGAGGTGATATGCTGTGGTCAGAGTTCCTGAGTTCTATAAGATCTTAGAAATTAATCAGCCTTCATTTCCCAGAAAAAGAAGCTGGAATCTTGAATGTTTAAAAAACTTCTCTTAGAGCTTCTGGCTAGATGGGAGCATTCAGACGTAAATTTCAGGTCTCCCAACTCCAAGTCCAGTGCTTTCGAATGACAAAATACTCTTCTGAAGTCTTAAGCCTAAATCACAGTGGACTAAGCTAGAAATAAAAATAAAAGGAAGGACAAGCCTATTTGTCCAATTTGAATCTCTTTATTGAAACAGTTGAATTAACTATTTGAATTAAAAGGATTTACTAGTAAAAGAGAGAATCCTTTCCAGAGGAGGGTTGTAAAGCACTCACCGATACATCTCAAATCCTTCTCTGGTCATTGCCAAAGCAATTGTTACCACAACCTTCCAGATAGAAAAGAGTATCTGCTCAGAAGGGAAACTGGATTGCTGCCCAGTCCCCCACATATCCAACCTCCAAGTTCAGATGTGCCCTCTGCTGCAACACGATTTCACATAAATGATGACAAAAGATGCAGAGATGCTTTTACATCTTATTCAGTAACCCTAGCTGATTTCATTCATTTATTCTGCACCACACGTTCAGGTAAATCCCCTTTCTGCAGACTTATTCTGCATTAGCTACTCGTGATACAGGCACACACATGCTCATGTGCACACATGCAAGTGCAAGCACACATAAACACCATAGCCTGCTTACTAATCAACTCTAATTTGTCTGGAAGCTCTGCCATGAGTGGCACATTCCCCATATTCTTTCCTTATCAAGCTCTGTAGAGGTTGGAATAGATAAGACACCACTGACTATTCCTAAGCCTTATATTAGCTAACAGCTTAACCTCCTGTGTTTCTTCTGCAAATGTGCTAACAACAACAACAACAAAACCAAATTGTAAAAACAACCAAAACAAAGTAAGACCAAGGAAGAGAAAGAAAAGCCAAAGAGAATTTCCAGAAAGCTCATAAACAGAGAGAGAAAAAAAGAGTCATTAGAGATCAGCTGAGAATATTGAAGGATTGGAAAGAATCAGTTGTAAACTTTTAAAAAGTTTTTAAAAAGGTTTTCTAGAAGAAATAAAGGCTGCTTGGAAGAAAGATAGTAATATCTGATGACCCACTAAGAGACTGAAAGTTGTGCATTTTAAAATTAAGTGACTCATTTCTTATGGCCAATGCAGAAATCAAACAGGAAAAAGACAGTCTAAAGAAAAATCTGCCATAAACAGGGTACAGGGGGTGAGTGGATGGAGGATGGATAAAGGGAAGAGTAAGAATCAGTGACACCAAATGGGGCTGTTTAGCATGAAATTTCATAATGTGATAAATCTGTTTCAGAAAATAGTTTATTGTCCTCCCAGCCAATTTAATTGCAGAACTATGAAAGAATGTCTACATGGAAATGTACAGTCTGCAAGTTACAGAAACGGTCTGGTAGGAAGCATTAGTGTATGAAATTCACTCTGTTTACATAAATCTCTGAAATCCCTCAAGGAGGGAAAGAAGCAAATCCAACAACATACACCACTGGGAAAAAAGCTAAGAAGGTCATTTGTATGTGTTTGTTGAGAGGAAGATTTTCAGTATTTGATTGTTTGAAAGGCCTTAAAAGCAATTAACAGGTATCATCAATAAAAAGGCAAACACACAGGATGGCTGCAGTTTATGGAGACACACAAAAAGACACACATGCATACCTTCTCTAAATCCCCATTCATTTAGTCAGGGATCTAGAACTTATAGAGGCAAGGTGGCCACAGCCCGTCAGGAGCAGGGGCCATGCCTCCTGCCCATACCCCTGCCGTCCCTAGGATGCACTGCTCTCAGCCCTGTCTGCATGAGTACTGTCCTCCCGGAGCCGAGCAGGGAGCCTAATTCTTGTTTTGCCACTGCCCTGTTATACACAGATTTTAATCACCACCTTGGAAAACTCCACACTGACAGTCTCTTAAGAGAATATTTATAACTTCAAGGGCTCTTCATTCTTGACCTAAACTTAGAATCAACAAGGTCCATCCCCTTAAGACAGGAATAAAACCATCAACGATGCTAGCTGTCGTTGTCTGTCCCAGTCCTTCTGTGGCCCAGAAAGCCTGTCTCTTCTCAACAGCTTAGATGAAAACACCAAAACAAGAGATTACTGCTTGGCACACTCATCAAGCAGACAAGAATTAAAGAGCATGAGAAGAACCAGCAAGTTTTTTGGTAAGAGCTATCCATGCCAAAGACACAGATTTGAACATAACGCAACACAGCAGAGAACAGGGGAGCAGAAAAGGATGACAATGAATGGGTGCATTTGGCCAAATGACCCATCTTTTTTGGCTTCCAAGTTCCCATGTATCTTCTCAGTCTTTTCCTGAATCACATTATCTAAGATTCCTCTTCCACTCCTTCACCCATCAACATTGATTAGAGCAGCATCATTCCCTGCTACTGTTTTAAGCATCATTAGGCTTTCAGACAAACAATTTGCCACAAGGATGCAAGACATAAAAGGGTGAACTCAAATAGAATTAGTGTCTGTGTTTAATGGGTCAATGCTTCTCAAATTTTAATGCACATACAAATCACCTGGGGATCTTGTTAAAATTTAGGTCTAATTCAGCAGATCGGGGTAGGATCTGAGAACGTGCATTTCTAACAAGCTGTCAGGTGATGCCCTCCTGGTCCCTGGACTGCAAGGATCCAGTTCACCCAAAGTAACAGTTCTAAAGAGGCAAAGTCTTGTCTAAAGTAACACAGTGCATAGTCGAGCTAAGACTTGAGCTCAGCTCCTCTGACTCCCAAATTCAGTAGAATTGCCCTGTATGAAAAATATGTCAAGCCCCCACATGGGTTGTCTGGCTAAAAATAAATCAGTCATGTCATACTGAAAGATCACCTCCAATGACCAAGTAAAACAATTTTTCAGTTACAGAACATAAAAACTAGGCCTCTTGTTTTCCCATTTTTCAAAGTCCTTATTAATATCTGTAAATCAATGGGGACATTTTCAAAAGGAATTAGATTTCTTTAATATTTAAGCTCCCTACCTGTGATTCATGTTTGGTCAAAAAGAACAGAAATATTAATCCATGAATATCTGGAGGGAGGCTCTGGACACCTAGTCTTCAGTTTAGGTAATGAAAACAGAGATGAGATTCAAAGTAAAGCCTCCAGAAGAGATATACACCAGAAGGGAGTAAGATCTGTGGGCTGCATTTGTGTAGACCCTTAAGCCAAGTCACTAACCCTATAATAGAGAATCTGGCCTCTTTCCCCAGTAAAAGCAAAGATCATTCTCCATTCCTTCTCCTGTACCATCCCTAGACCATAACAAGGTCTGCTGATTCAAGACCCAGCAGAAAGTAGAAAACAATGCTGCTTCTTAAAATACAGGTTCGTCAATTCTCTCCCTCCCATCTCCAATTCATCACGATGAGAACTCACAAAATAAACCTGATGAACTGAAAAGTAAGCAGAAAGACAAAAAGGGAGGGAGGGGGAAAAAAACACTCCTATTTATGAGACTGCAGCACAAAGCACTGATAGTGACAGGAGGAATTTCCGCCAGCCGGAGGCCCCATTCCAAAGTCTCATGTCTGAGTAAGCATGGGTCTTACCAGGCAACCTCCAAAGGTCAGAGGTGAGAGAGGATTCCTCATTCTGGGGGGCAGAGTCAGGGGATAAGCAGGGCATTTATTTCCCTCCCCCTGGTGAGGGACAACAAACCCTGACACACAGGCATCCCGCAACTCAAATCAGTGATTTCTGCCAATGAGCCCCAAAGTTCAGGATCAGGAAACAAGGCAAGAAGCCTCACTGGGCAAGTTTTCCCACACAGCTCTGCCAGTAGATTTCATTCCTCAGCTACATCACCCCAGGCTTCAGCCAGCATTCAAGAACAAGAGGGCAGAAACGGTCACATTCTTTGATTGTATGGAAAAGAAACCAGCAGAATTTTCCATCTGGGCCAAGAACTGAACTGCACTTGAAAGAGTAACGTGGTAAGAAGCATGTCCCCTCTCTCAATAGAGGCACCATCAGATGGCACAGATTTTTAAATGTCACTAATCCTCGTTCATAGCATTCACACAGCTAAACAGAGAGAATGTTTAATCCTTGCATTTCTGGAAATTAGAATCTAAGGAAGCTTAACAAGTTCAAATTATTGTAACAGCATATCCTAGGACAAATTGATTCCTTGCTGGCTACAAGCTGGAAAGCTATTCCAAAGCTCCATGGTGTCCTACATGTTAAAAGAAGGAAGATTAAATTTCTTTTTGGAGCAGACATTCTATTTGTTCTGGTGATGAAAATAAAAATTGTCTTCATCTTGATGTAAAGGTGGTTAAACAGGGAAACAAGAGTCATGTTTGCCTTTGAACATGACTACTGGGTTTATGTTTCAGCAGAAATGTGTCACTGCAGTTTTGCACATTGGTATGAGAGAAATGGGTTTTTTCTCTGCATATTTATAGAATGTGAGTCTTTATATAATTGTATCTTTTTTGTTGTTGTTGTTTTTGAGACAGGGTCTTGCTCTATTGCCCGGGCTAGAGTGCAGTGGCATGATCACAGCTCATTAGAGCCTTGCACCAATCACTCAGGCTCAAGCAATTCTCCCACCTCAAGTTCCCAAGTAGTTGGGACTATAGGCAAGCGCCACCACACCCAGCTATTTTATTTATTTGTTTGTTTGTTTATTTATTTACTTATTTATTTATAGTGATGGTGTCTCACTACGTTGCCTAGGCTTGTCTCCAACTCCTGGGTTCAAACAATCCTCCTGCCTCAGCCTCCCAAAGTGCTGGGATTACTGGCATGAGCCACTGTACCCGGCATAATTGTGTCTTCTTGAGGCCTCCCCACTTGTATTCCAGCTCAAACAGTTCTTCACTGGAGATAGAAGCAAAACCCGAATGATTTCAAGAAATAGACACGGACTTGTTCTTCACCTTGAATCAAAGGAGAGATTGGATAGGGAATGGGTCAGGACCTGCTGTGGCTCAGTGGAAAAGGATCTGTTGATTAATATACACACATTCCCCTACCCAAAACCTTCCTGCTCTGCTGTTTGAGACTGAATAACTCAAGCTTTGGGAAACATGCTGGTGATGGACTATTGTGTCCCGGGTGATTGTCATCCGGGAACATAAAGTTGGGCCAAATCCTATGGGGTAAAGGGCTACGTGACTCCTATAGTCATATATATTTGTGCAAATTGCAAGAAGGCATGCAGGGAAGGCAGGTGAAATTGTAAAAGGTAGCCCCTTCAGAAAAAGCAGCAGCCGATGGGATGATTTGCACCTCTAATCCCAGCCATTTGGGAGACCCTATCTCTAAATTTTAAAGGATTTCTCAAAAAAAAAAAAAAAGAGGCCAATAGGTATATGAAAAGGTGGGAAACTTCACTGAATATCAGGGAAATCGATATCAAAACCACTAGATACAGCCCTGCACCTGTCAGAATGGCTGTTATAAAAAAGACCAGGGATAACAAGTTTGGCCATGATGTGAAGAAAAGAAAACCCTTGTATCTTGCTGGTGGGAATGTAGATTGGTACAGTCGTTACAGAAAACAGTGTGAAAGTTCCTCAAAAACTAAAAGTAAATTACCATATGATTCAGCAATTCCACTTTTGGGTATATATCCAAAGGAACTGAAATCACTATCCTCAAGAGATAGCTGCAATCCCATGTTCATGGCAGCACTATCCATAATAGCCAAGACATGGAAACAGCCTAAATGTCCACTGACAGACAAATGGATAAAGAAACTTGATACATGTACACATGTGTGTATGTGTGATAAAATATTACACAGCCTTTAAAACGAAGGAAAACCTGTCTTGTGTGACAACATGGCTGAACCTGGAGAATGCCATGTTAAGTGAAGTAAGGCAGATGCAGAAAGACAAATACTGCATGATATCATTTATATGTCATTTATATGTGGAACCAATAGTCATACTCACAGAGGCAGAGAGTAGAATGGTGGTTGCGAGAGCCTGGGGAAAGCGGGAAATGGGGAGATGTTGCACAAAGGGTACACAGTTTCTGTTATGTAAGATGATTAATTTCTAGAGATCTAATGTAAAATAATGTGACTGTGTTAACAATATTCAGATGTATACTTGAAATTCGCTGAGAGGGTAGATTTTAAGTGCTCTGATCACAAAAAAAAAAAAAGAAAAAGAAAGAAAATGATAATTATATGAGCTGATGAATATGCTGATTCACTTGACTGTGGTTATTATTACATATACATGTATATCAAATCACCAAGTTGTACATCTTAAATATATACAATTTTTGTTTGTCAGTTATACCTCAATGAGGCTGGAGAAGAAAAAATTTGAAGCTCCGAAGCAAAGGGAATTTGATAAGTTCAGTTATGAATTGAAATCTCTCTTATGTTCCCTGAGAAACACACAGAAAAATTGGAATTATATTTACTTCTGCCTCTTAATGACTAAGTTAGATGTTACAGCAAAGGAAATTGCCAGAGGCAGAGATAAACATTATACAATGATAAACATGTCACTTCACCTAGAAGACCTAAATGTATAGCAATCCCAAATGTATATGCACCAAACAACGGAGGTGCAAAATATGTGAAGAAAATGTGATAGAACTGAAAGGATAAATAGACAAATTCACAATCATAGTTGGAGACTTCAATAGTTCTGTCTCTCGAAAAATGACAGAACAACTAGACAGAAAATCCGCTAGGGTAGAGTAAAAGAATTCAACAAAACCATCAGCCAACAGTATCTAATAAAACATTTATTAAATACTCCAACAACAGCAAGACACACATTCTTTTCAAGATAGCACTATAAAATATATTTCAAGAAATCTAAAAGAATTGAAATCATATAAACTGCGTCTTCTGACTACAAGGAAATTAAAATGGAATTCAATAACAGAAAGATAACAGGAAAACCTCCAAGCACTTGCAAACTAGATATTTCTAAATAATCCATGGGTCAACGAAAAAGTCTCAAAAAAATTAAAAACTTCAGTGAACTAGATGAAAATCAAAATGTAACATATCAAAACTGTAGGACACAGAAAAAGCAATGCTGAGAGGAAAAGCTAAAGCGCAAAATGCTTACATTAGAAAAGACCAAGTCCAGGTGTGGTGGTTCATGCCTATAATCCCAGTACTTTGAAAGGACATGGTAGGAAGACTGTTTGAGCCCAAGTACTCAAGACCAGCCAAGACAACATAGTGAGACCCAATCTTTACAAAAGATTTTAAAAATTAGCCAGGTGTGGTGGTGCACACCAGTAGTCTCAGCTACTTGAGAGGCTTAGGTGGGAGGATTGCTTGATCCCAAGAGGATTAGGCTGCAGTGAGCCAAGATTACACCACTACACTCCAGCATGAGTCACAGAGCAACCGACACCACCTCAAAAAAAAAAAAAAAAAGCCAACAACAAAAAAAAGTTGGGACCTGGGTAGTAAGATGGCCAAATAGTAACAGCTCTGGTCTGCAGCTCCCAGTGAGATCAACGCAGAAGGCAGGTGATTTCTGCATTTCCGACTGAGGTACCCAGCTAATCTCACTGGGACTGATTAGACAGTGAGTGCAGCCCCCAGAGGGTGAGCAGAAGCAGGGTGTGGTGTCGCCTCACACAGGAAGTGCAAGGGGTCAAGGAACTCCCTCCCTTAGTCAAGGGAAACGGTGAGGGACTGTGCCATGTGGAATAGTACATTCTAGCCCAGACACTATGCTTTTCCCATGGTCTTCGCAATTTGCAAACCAGAAGATTCCCTCAAGTGCCTATGCCACCAGGGCCCTGGGTTTTAAGCACAAAACTGAGCGGCCATTTGGGCAGACACCGAGCTAGCTGCAGGAGTTTTTTTTCATACCCCGGTGGCACCTGGAACGCCAGCAAGACAGAACCATTCACTCCCCTGCAAAGGGGCTGAAGCCAGGGAGCCAAGTGGCCTAGCTCAGTGGATCCCATCCCAATGGAGTCCAGCAAACTAAGTTTCACTGGCTTGAAATTCTCATTGCCAGGACAGCAGTCTGAAGTCAACCTGGGATGTACTAGCTTGGTGCAGGGAGGGACATACGCCATTACTGAGGCTTGTTTAGGGGGTTTTCCCCTCAGAGTATAAACAGAGCTGCTGGGAAGAACAAACTGGGCAGAGCCCACCACAGCTCAGCAAAGCCACTGTAGCTAGACTGCCTCACTAGATTCCTCCTCTGGGCAGGGCATTTCTGAAAGAAAGGCAGCAGCCCCAGTCAGGGACTTATAGATAAAACTCCCATCTCCCTGAGGCAGAGCATTTGGAGGAAAGTGTGGCTGTGGGCGCAGCTTCAGCAGACTTAAACGTTCCTGCCTGCCAGCTCTGAAGAGAGGAGCAGATCTCTCAGCACAGCACTCAAGCTCTGCTAAGGGACAGACTGCCTCCTCAAGTGGGTCCCTGACCCCTATGCCTCCTGACTGGGAGACACTTCCCAGCAGGGGTCAACAGACACCTCATACAGGAGAGCTCCGGCTGGCATCTGGTGAGTGCCCCTCTGGGACGAATCTTCCAGAGGAAGAAACAGGCAGCAATCTGTGCTGTTCTGCAGCCTTCTCTGGTAATACCCGTACAAACAGGGTCTGGAGTGAACCTCCAGCAAACTCCAGCAGACCTGCAGAAGAGGGGCCTGTTAGAAGGAAAACTAACAAACAAAGGAATAGCATCGACATCAACAAAAAGGACATCCAAACAAAAACCCCACCTGAAGGTCACCAACATCAAAGACCAAAGGTAGATAAATCCATGAAGATGAGGAAAAACCAGTGCAAAAAGGCTGAAAATTCCAAAAACCAGAACGCCTCTTCTCCTTCAAAGGATCACAACTCCTTGCCAGCAAGGGAACAAAACTGAACAGAGAATGAGTTTGACAAACTGACAAAAGTAGGCTTCAGAAGGTGGGTAATAACAAACTCCTCCAAGCTAAAGGAGAGTGTTCTAGCCCAATGCAAGGAAGTTAAAAACCTTGAAAAAAGGGTAGAGAAATTGCTACTAGAATAACCAGTTTAGAGAAGAACATAAATGACCTGATGGAGCTGAAAAACACAGCACAAGAACTTCGGGAAGCATACACAGGTATCAACAGCTAAATCAATCAAGTGGAAGAAAGGATATCAGAGACTGAAGATCAACTTACTGAAATAAAGTGTGAAGACAAGATTAGAGATAAAAGAATGTAAAGGAATGAACAAAGCCTCCAAGAAATATGTGACTATGTGAAAAGACTACGTTTGATTAGTGTATCTGAAAGTGTAGGGAAGATTGGAACCAAGTTAGAAAACACGCTTCAGGATATTATCCAGGAGAACTTCCCAACCTAGCAAGGCAGGCCAACATTCAAATTCAGGAAATGGAGAGAACACCACAAAGATACTCCTCGAGAAGAGCAACCCCAAGACACACTGGTTAGATTCACCAAGGTTGAAATGAAGGAGAAAATGTTAAGGGCAGCCAGAGAGAAAGGTTGGGTAACCCACAAAGGTAAGCCCATCAGACTAACAGTGGAACTCTTGGCAGAAACCCTACAAGCCAGAAGAGAGTGGGGGCCAATATTCAACATTCTTAAAGAATTTTCAACCCAGAATTTCATATCCAGCCAAACCAAGCTTCATAAGTGAAGAAGAAATAAAATCCTTTACAGATAAGCAAATGCTGAGAGATTTTGTCACCACAAGGCCTGGCTTACAAGAGCTCCTGAAGGAAACACTAAATATGGAAAGGAAAAACCAGTACCAGCCACTGCAAAAACATACCAAATTGTAAAGACCATTGATGCTATGAAGAAACTGCATCAACTAATGGGCAAAATAACCAGCTAGCATCATAATGACAGGATCAAATTCACACATAACAATATTAATGTTAAATGTAAATAAGCTAAAGGCCACAATTAATAGACACAGATTGACAAATTGGATAGAGTCAAGACCCAAGGGTGTGCCGTATTCAGAAGCTCACTTTCACTTGCAAGGACACAGAGGCTCAAATTATAGGGATGGAGGAATATTTAACCAAGCAAATTGAAAGGAAAAAAAAAAAGCAGGGGTTATAATCCTAGTCTCTGATCAAACAGAATCTAAGCCAAGAAAGATCAAAAAAGACAAAGAAATGCATTACGTAATGGTAAAGGGTTCAATGCAACAAGAACAGCTAATTATCTTAAATATACACCTGTAGGGAGACCCCTGAAACTATTGCTACGGAATAAAAGATGAAATGCTCCTGATTATTGTAAATACAAAATTGCATGTAGGATTGTGTAAAGACAATGCCAGGTTGGGCTGTCAGAATGAGCCAATAGTGCGTGATGTGACTCCCCCTGCAGAGAACCTATGAATGGATGTGCAGTCAGGGAGGTTTCAAATCACCAAGATACCTATCCCAGAAAAGAAGATGTTCACAACTCTGGGAATGGAATGCAACCCTTGTGGAGAGCCTACAAATGGACGCATGGGGGGGGGGGCGCCTGTTCATATGGATAAGATAGGGCTATAAACGCCCTCATCTTGCCATGGCTCTTCTAGGTTCTTCTACGCCTATTTAGGGTTAAGACATACTCCCTTCTGAGAATTTCTGGTCTAACTGGTTGTCTAGCTTCACATCCTGTTTCTATGAATTGTTTGTAACCAGATTTTGCTGCACCTGCTTCTGCTGATTAGTATCTTGCTAATCAAAGGTTACATAAGATTGTGTTTCTGTTAAGGCTCTGTTAGCAATTACTGATACACACACTGCATTGTAAATTCTTATCTCTATATACTGTACTTTTGCATACAGATGTTATGTTAAAGAATTACTTCATCCCCATGTGACCATCTCACCTCATAATCAAACAACCCTAAATCCCTCACTAACCTACCCCCGCCCTCAATAAATTTAATAATAAATGCTGGTATATCCAGTATATTGGCAGCATCACAGGATCAGAAGGCAGTGACCACCCTGGACCCAGCTTTCACTATCTTGTGTGTGTCTATTATTTCTCAACCTGCCGATCCACCTGGGAATGAAGAAAGAGCCCCGTTGTATTGCGGGCTGCTGGCCAGATCCCGCAATATATACCCACCCAATACAGGAGCACCCAGATTCATAAAGCAAGCTCTTAGAGACCCGCAAAGAGACTTAGACCCCCATACAATAATAGTGGGAGACTTTAACACCCACTGTCAATATGAGACAGATCAACAAGACAGAGAATAAACAAGGATATTCAGGACCTGAACTCAGCTCTGGACCAAGCGGACCTAACAGACACTACAGAACTCTCTACCCCAAATCAACAGAATATACATTCTTCTCAGCACCACATCACACTTATTTTAAAATTGACCACATAATTGTATATAGAACACTCCTCAGCAAATGTAAAAGAATAGAAATCATAACTGACAGTCTCTCAGACCACATTGCAATCAAATTAGAAGTCAGGATTAAGACACTCACTCAAAACCTCACAACTACATGGAAACTGAACAACTTGCTCATGAATGATTACTGGGTAAATAACAGAATTAAGGCAAAATAAAGAACTCTTTGAAACCAATGAGAACAAAGATACAACATACCAGAATCTCTGGGACACAGCTAAAGCAGTGTTTAGAGGGAAATATATAGCACTAAATGTTCACAGAAGAAAGCAGGAAAGATCTAAAATCGACACCTGAACATCACAATTAAAAGAACGAGAGAAGCAAGAACAAACAAATTCAAAAGCTAGCAAAAGATAAGAAATAACTAAGATCAGAGCAGAATTGAAGGAGATAGAGACACAAAAAACCCTTCAAAAAGTCAATGAATCCAGGAGCTGGTTTTTTTT
>NW_012109508.1:1223611-1225358 GCF_000951045.1 Mandrillus leucophaeus | reverse complement strand
AGGATTGTGTAAAGACAATGCCAGGTTGGGCTGTCAGAATGAGCCAATAGTGCGTGATGTGACTCCCCCTGCAGAGAACCTATGAATGGATGTGCAGTCAGGGAGGTTTCAAATCACCAAGATACCTATCCCAGAAAAGAAGATGTTCACAACTCTGGGAATGGAATGCAACCCTTGTGGAGAGCCTACAAATGGACGCATGGGGGGGGGGGCGCCTGTTCATATGGATAAGATAGGGCTATAAACGCCCTCATCTTGCCATGGCTCTTCTAGGTTCTTCTACGCCTATTTAGGGTTAAGACATACTCCCTTCTGAGAATTTCTGGTCTAACTGGTTGTCTAGCTTCACATCCTGTTTCTATGAATTGTTTGTAACCAGATTTTGCTGCACCTGCTTCTGCTGATTAGTATCTTGCTAATCAAAGGTTACATAAGATTGTGTTTCTGTTTTAAGGCTCTGTTAGAAATTACTGATACACACACTGCATTGTAAATTCTTATCTCTATATACTGTACTTCTGCATACAGATGTTATGTTAAAGAATTACTTCATCCCCATGTGACCATCTCACCTCATAATCAAACAACCCTAAATCCCTCACTAACCTACCCCCGCCCTCACTAAATTGAATAATAAATGCTGGTATATCCAGTACATTGGCAGCATCACAGGACCAGAAGGCAGTGACCACCCTGGACCCAGCTTTCACTATCTTGTGTGTGTCTATTATTTCTCAACCTGCCAATCCACCTGGGAATGAAGAAAGAGCCCCGTTGTATTGAGGGCTGCTGGCCAGATCCCGCAATATATACCCACCCAATACAGGAGCACCCAGATTCATAAAGCAAGTTCTTAGAGACCCGCAAAGAGACTTAGACCCCCATACAATAATAGTGGGAGACTTTAACACCCACTATCAATATGAGACAGATCAATGAGACAGAGAATAAACAAGGATATTCAGGACCTGAACTCAGCTCTGGACCAAGCGGACCTAACAGACATCTACAGAACTCTCTACCCCAAATCAACAGAATATACATTCTTCTCAGCACCACATCGCACTTATTTTAAAATTGACCACATAGTTGGATATAAAACACTCCTCAGCAAATGTAAAAGAATAGAAATCATAACTGACAGTCTCTCAGACCACATTGCAATCAAATTAGAAGTCAGGATTAAGACACTCACTCAAAACCTCACAACTACATGGAAACTGAACAACTTGCTCATGAATGACTACTGGGTAAATAACAGAATTAAGGCAAAATAAAGAACTCTTTGAAACCAATGAGAACAAAGATACAACATACCGGAATCTCCGGGACACAGCTAAAGCAGTGTTTAGAGGGAAATATATAGCACTAAATGTTCACAGAAGAAAGTGGGAAAGATCTAAAATCGACACCTGAACATCACAATTAAAAGAACGAAAGAAGCAAGAACAAACAAATTCAAAAGCTAGCAAAAGATAAGAAATAACTAAGATCAGAGCAGAATTGAAGGAGATAGAGACACAAAAAACCCTTCAAAAAGTCAATGAATCCAGGAGCTGGTTTTTTTTGAAAAGATTAACAAAATAGATAGACTGCCAGCCAGACTAATAAAGAAGAAAAGAGAGAAGAATCAAATAGACACAATAAAAAATAATAAAAGGGATTATCACCACTGATCCCACAGAAATACAAACTACCATCAGAAAATACTCTATGCAAATAAACTAGAAAATCTAGAAGAAATGAA
>NW_012109508.1:1213885-1223561 GCF_000951045.1 Mandrillus leucophaeus | reverse complement strand
AGATAAGAAATAACTAAGATCAGAGCAGAATTGAAGGAGATAGAGACACAAAAAACCCTTCAAAAAGTCAATGAATCCAGGAGCTGGTTTTTTTTTAAAAGATTAACAAAATAGATAGACTGCCAGCCAGACTAATAAAGAAGAAAAGAGAGAAGAATCAAATAGACACAATAAAAAATAATAAAAGGATTATCACCACTGATCCCACAGAAATACAAACTACCATCAGAAAATACTATAAACACCTTTATGCAAATAAACTAGAAAATCTAAAGAAATGAATAAATTCCTGGACACATACACCCTCCCAAGACTAAATCAGGAAGAAGTCAAATCCCTGAAAAGACCAATCACAAGTTCTGAAATTGAGGCAGTAGTTAATACCCTACCAACCAAAAAAAGCCCAGGACCAGATGTACTCACAGCTGAATTCTACCAGAGGTACAAAGAGGAGTTGCTACCACATTTTCTGAAACTATTCCAAACAATAGAAAAAGAGGGAATCCT
Organism: Mandrillus leucophaeus; assembly: GCF_000951045.1. NCBI lineage: Eukaryota > Metazoa > Chordata > Mammalia > Primates > Cercopithecidae > Mandrillus > Mandrillus leucophaeus. The sequence continues at coordinate 1,223,054 of NW_012109508.1, read as the reverse complement.
CCCTAACTCCTTTTATGAGGCTATCATCATCCCGATCCCAAAACCTGGCAGAGACACAACAAAGAAAATTTCAGGCCAATATCCCCGATGAACATCGAGGCAAAAATCCTCAATAAAATACTGGCAAACCAAATCCAGAAGCACATCAAAATGCTCATCCACCACAGATTATCTCAATAGATACAGAAAAGGCCTTCAATAAAATTCAACACCCTTTCATGCTAAAAACACTCAATAAACTAGATATTGATGGAACGTATCTCAAAATAATAAGAGCTATTTATGACAAACCCACAGCCATATAATACCGAATGGGCAAAAGCTGGAAGCATTCCCTTTGAAAACCGGCACAAGACAAGGATGCCCTCTCTCACCACTCCTATTCAACATAGTATTGGAAGTTCTGGCCAGGGCAATCAGGCAAGAGAAAGAAATAAAGGGTATTCAAATAGGAAGAGAAAAAGTTAAATTGTCTCCATTTGCAGATGACACGATTATATATTGAGAAAACCCCATCATCTCAGCTCAAAATCTCCTTAAGCTGATAAGCAACTTCAGCAAAGTCTGAGGATACAAAATCAATGTGCAAAAATCACAAGCATTCCTATATACCAATGAGAGACAAACAGAGAGCCACATCATGAGTAAACTCCCATTCACAATTGCCACAAAGAGAATAAAATACTTAGGAATACAACTTACAAGGGATGTAAAGGACCTCTTCAAGGAGAACTACAAACCACCTCTTAAAGAAATAACAGAGGACACAAACAAATGGAAAAACATTCCATGCTCATAAACAGGAAGAATCAATGTCATGAAAATGGCCATACTGCCCAAGGTGATTTATAGATTCAAAGCTATCCCCAGCAAGTTACCATTGACTTTCTTCATAGAATTAGAAAAAACTACTTTAAATTTCATATAGAATCAAAAAAGAGGCCACAGAGCCAAGACAATCCTAAGCAAAAAGAACAAAGCTGGAGTTATCATACTATCTGACTTCCAACTATACTACAAGGTTACAGTAACTAAAACAGCATAGTACTGGTACCAAAACAGATATATAGACCAATAGCACAGAACAGAGGCCTCAGAAATAATGCCACATATCTACAACCATCTGATCTTTGATGAATCTGACAAAAACAAGCAATGGGAAAATCATCCCCTATTTAACAAATGGTGTTGGGAAAACTGGCTAGCCATATGCAGAAAACTGAAACTGGACCCCTTCCTTACACCTTATACAAAAATCAACTTAAGATGGATTAAAGACTTAAACGTAAAACCTAAAACCATAAAAACCCTAGAAGAAAACCTAGGCAATACCATTCAGGACATAGGCATGGGCAAAGACTTCATGACTAAATCACCAAAAGCAATGGCAACAAAAGCCAAAACTGACAAATGGGATCTAATTAAACTAAAGAGCTTCTGCACAGCAAAAGAAACTATCATCAGAGCGAACAGGCAACCTGCAGAAGAGGAGAACATTTTTGCAATCTATCCATCTGACAACGGGCTAATATTCAGAATCTACAAAGAACTTAAACAAATTCACAAGAAAAAAACAAACAACCCCATCAAAAACTGGATGAAGGACATGAGCAGACACTTCTCAAAAGAAGACATTTACGCAGCCAACAAACATCTGAAAGAAAAGCTCATCATCACTGGTCATTAGAGAAATGCAAATGAAAACAACAAGGAGATACCATCTCATGCCAGTTAGAATGGCAATCATTAAAAAGTCAGGAAACAACAGATGCTAGAGAGAATGTAGAGAAATAGGAATGCTTTTACACCATTGGTTAGAGTGTAAATTAGTTCAACCATTGTGGAAGACAGTGTGATGATTCCTCAAGGACCTACAACCAGAAATACCATTTGATCCAACGATCTCATTACTGGGTATATACCCAAAGGATTATAAATAATTCTACTATAAAAACACATGCACATGTATGTTTATTGCAGCACTATTCACAATAGCAAAGACTTGGAACCAACCCAAATGCCCTTTAATGACAGACTGGATGGAGAAAACGTGGCACATATACACCATGGAATACTCTGCAGTCATAAAAAGAGATTAGTTCATGTTCTTTGCAGGGACATGGATGAAGGTGGAAACCATCATTCTCAGCAAACCAACACAGGAACAGAAAAACAAACACCACATGTTCTCACTCATAAGCAGGAGTTGAACAACGAGAACACATGGACACAGGGAGAGGGACATCACATACTGGGGCCTGTCGGGAGTTGGGGGGCTAAGGGAGGGATAGCATTAGGAGAAATACCTAATGTAGATGATGGGTTGATGGTTACAGCAAACAACCATGGCATGTGTATACCTATGTAAAAAACCTGCATGTTCTGCACATGTATCCCAGAACTTAAAGTATTACAAAAGAAAAAAAAAGTTCAGGGCCAGATGAATTCACAGCTTAATTCTATAAGACATTCAAAGAAAAATCAATACTAATCCAACTGAAACTATTCCAAAGATTAAGATAAAGGAAATTTCTTTAAATCCTTCTATGAAACCAGTATCACCCTGATATCAAAACCAGGAAAGTTCATAACAACAACAACAACGAAAACTACAAACCAATATCCCTGATGAACACAGATGCAAAAATCCTCAATAAAATACTAACGAACCAAGCCCAACAGCACATCAGAAAGATAATACAGCACGAACAAGTGGGTTTCATCCCAGGGATGCAGGGATGCCTTAAAGTATGCAAGTCAATATACATGATATATCACATAAACAGAAATAAGAACAAAAGCCATATGATCACGTTGATAGATACAGAAGAAGCATTTGATAAAGTCCAGCATTCCTTTATGATAAAAACCCTCAATAAACTAGGCATATAATGGACATACCTCAAAATAATAAAAGCCATATATTACAAACCCACAGTCAATATCCTGTCTCTTATACACATCTAGATGTGTATAAGAGACAGGTGTATACCTATGTAAAAAACCTGCATGTTCTGCACATGTATCCCAGAACTTAAAGTATTACAAAAGAAAAAAAAAAGTTCAGGGCCAGATGAATTCACAACTTAATTCTATAAGACATTCAAAGAAAAATCAATACTAATCCAACTGAAACTATTCCAAAGAGTAAGATAAAGGAAATTTTCTTTAAATCCTTCTATGAAACCAGTATCACCCTGATACCAAAACCAGGAAAGTTCATAACAACAACAAAAACTACAAACCAATATCCCTGATGAACACAGATGCAAAAATCCTCAATAAAATACTAGCAAACCAAACCCAACAGCACATCAGAAAGATAATACAGCATGAACAAGTGGGTTTCATCCCAGGGATGTAGGGATGGCTTAAAGTATGCAAGTCAATATACATGATATATCACACAAACAGAAATAAGAACAAAAGCCATATGATCACGTTGATAGATACAGAGGAAGCATTTGATAAAGTCCAGCATTCCTTTATTATAAAAACCCTCAATAAACTAGGCATATAATGGACATACCTCAAAATAATAAAAGCCATATATTACAAACCCACAGTCAATATCATACTGAATGGGGGAAAGTTGAAAGCACTCCCTCTGAGAAATGGAACAAGACAAGGATGCTCACTTTCACTACTTCCATTCAACATAGTACTGGAAGTCCTAGACAGAGCAATGAGGCAGGAAAAAGAAATTAAGGACATCCAAATTGGAAAACAGAAAGTCAAACTACTGCTGTTCATTGATGATATGATTTTATAACTAGAAAACCCTAAAGACTCCTTCAAAAGACTCCTAGATTTGATAAACAAATTCAATAAAGTATCAGGTTATAAAATCAATGTACAAATATCAGTAGCATTGCCATACACCAATAACAACCATGCTAAGAATCAAATCAAGAACTCAATCCCTTCAACAACCACTACAAAAACAAAATACCTAGAAATATACATAACCAAGGAGATAAAAGATCTCTACAAGGAGAATTATAAAACACTGCTGAAAGAAATGACACAACCAGAAACACATCCCATGCTCATGGATTAGAAAAAATCAATAGCATGAAAGTGACCATACTGCAAAAGTAATCTATAGATTCAATGCAATTTCTATCAAAATACCAACATTATTTTTCACAGAATTAGAAAACAATCTGAAAATTCATATGGAACCAAAGAAAGACTCTGAATATCCAAAGCAATCCTACGTAAAAAGAACAAATCCAGAGGCATCACATTACCTCACTTCAAGTTACACTACAAGGCTATACATACCAAAAGAGCATGGTATTGGTATAAAAGTAGATACACAGACCAAGGGAACAGAATAGAAAATCCAGAAATAAGGCCAAATACTTGTAGCCAACTGATCTTTGACAAAGCATACAAAAATATAAATTGGGGAAAGGATATCCTATTTAATAAATGGTGCTGGGAAAACTACATCTACATGTAGAAGAATTAAACTGGATCCTTATCTCTCACCTTATACGAGAATCAACTGATGATGAATCAAAGACTTAAATTTAAGACCTGAAACCATAAAAGTTGTAGAAGAAAATCTAGGAAAAACTCTTCTGAACATCGGTCTATGCAAAAAAATTGTGACTAGGACTCCAAAAGCAAATGCAACAAAACAAAAAACAAATCAATAGGATCTAATTAAACTTAATGGCTTCTGAACAGCAAAATAAATAATCACTGGAGTGAATAGACAATCCACAGAATGAGAGACAATATTTGCTAACTATGCATCCAAAGAAGAACCAATGTCCAGAATCTACAAGGAACTCAAACAAATCAGCAAGAAAAAAAAAGATAGTCCCATCCAAAAGTGGGCAAATGAAATGAATAGACATTTCTCAAAAGAAGATAAACAAATGGCCAAAAACCATATGAAAAAATGCTCAACATCACTAATTATCAAAGAAATGAAAATTCAAACTACAATGAGATACTACTTTACCCCTGCAAAAGTGGCCATTATTAAAAGTCAAAAAAATAAATAAATGTTGGCATAGGTGTGGTAAAAGTTGTGGTGAAAAGCAATGCTTATACACTGCTGGCGGAAATGTAAATTTGCAAAACCTCTATGGAAAACAGTATGGAGATTTCCTAAAGAATTAAAAGTAGATCTACCATTTGATCCAGAAATCCCACTACTGGGTATCTGCTTAAAGGAAAAGAAGTCATTATATAAAAGAGACAACTGAATACATGTGTTTATTGCAACAAAATCCACAATTGCAAAGACACAGAACCAACCTAAGTGTCCATTGACCAACAAATGGATAAAGAAAATGTGGTATATATACACCATGAAATATTACCCAGCCATAAAAAAATAAGAAAATAATGTCTTTTGCAAGAACTTGGATGGAGCTAAAGGCCATTATTCTAAGTGAAGTAACTCAGGAATGGAAAACCAAATACTGTGTGTTCCCACTTATAAGTTGAAGCTAAGCCATGGATAATCAAAAGTATATGGGGTGGTATAATGCACTTTGGAGACTCAAAAGTGGGAGGTTAGGAGGGAGATAAGTGATTAAAAAAACCCACATATTGGATGGTGTACACTAGTTGGCTGATGTGTGCACTAAAATCTCAGACTTCAACACTATACAATTCATCCATGTAACTAAAAACTACTTATACCCCAAAAGCTATTGAAATAAATACATATATATGTACATGTATTGAAATGAATACATATATATATGTGTATATATATACACAAATAGTTTTTAAACAAAAATTATGCAATGTTGGATGTACTGTTATATATATGTCCACAAGTTAAAAAGAATCTTCTAGATTCTTACAGAATTTTTTATCTGCTTGTTTTATCAATTATACTAATTCAAATGTAATATGAAGTTTGATATGGTTTGGATTTGTGTCCCTGCCCAAATCTCAGGTAGAATTGTAATCCCCAGTGTTGGAGGAGGGGCCTGATGGGAGGTGATTGGATCACCGGGAAAAATTTGCTCCTTGCTGGTCTCATGATAGGGAGTGAGTTCTCATGAGATTTGGTTATTTAAAAGTGTGTAGCATCTCCCCCTCCATTCTCTTTTCCTCCTTCTCTGACTGTGTAATATGTTCTTCCTTCCTCTTTACCTTCCACCATGACTGTAAATTTCTTGAGGCCTCCCCAGCCATGCTTTCTGTACAGCCTATGAAACTATGAGTCAATTAAACCTCTTTTCTTTATTAATTACTCAGTCACAGGTAGTTCTCTTTTTTGTTTGTTTGTTTTTTGTTTTTTGTTTGTTTGTTTTGACAGAGTCTCACTCTGTCACAAGGCTGGACTACAGTGGCACAATATTGGCTCACTGTAGTCTCCATCTCCCGGATTCAAGCAATTCTCCTGCCTCAGACTTCTGAGTAGCTGGGACTACAGTCATGTGCTGCCACGCCTGGCTAATTTTTTGTGTGTTTTTAGTAGAGACAGGGTTTCACCATGTTGGCCAGGATGGTCTTGATCTCCTGACCTCGTGATCTGCCCAAGAAGTGTGGCATTGCTATAAAGATACCTGAAAATGTGGAAGTGACATTGGGACTGGATAATAGGCAGAAGTTGGAATAGTTTGGAGGGCTCCAAAGAAGACAGGAAGATGAGGAAAAGTTTAGAACTTAAAGGAGACTTGTTAAATTGCTGTGACCAAAATGCTGATAGTGATATGGACAATCCAGGCTGATAGTGATATGGAAGTCCAGGCTGAGTTGGTTGCAGATGGAGATGAGGAACTTGTTGGGAACTGGAGCAAAGGTCATTTTTGTTATATGTTAGCAAACAGGATGGAGGCATTGTGCTCCTGCCCTAGAGATCTGTGGGACTTTGAACTTGAGAGTAATGATTTACAGTATCTGGTGGAAGAAATTTCTGAGGAGCAAAATGTTTAAGATGTGGCCTGGTTGCTTCTAGAAACCTATGCTTATATTTGTGAGCAAAGAAATGACCTGGAACTGGAACTTATATTTAAAAGCAAGCTTGTCCAACCCATTGGCCACATGCAGCCCAGGATGGTTATGAATGTGGCCCAACACAAATTTGTAAACTTTCTTAAACATGTTGACATTTGTTTGCAAATTTTTTTAGCTCATCAGCTATTATTAGTGTCAGTGTATTTTATGTGTAGCCCAAGACAATTATTCTTCTTCCAATGTGGCCCAGAGAAGCCAAAATATAGGACACCCCTTTCTAAAAGGAAAGCAGACTGTAAACTGTAAAAGTTTGGAAAATTTGCAACCTGGCCATGTGGCAGAAAATAAAAATCCACTTTCTGAGGAGGAATTCAAGCTAGCTGTAGAAATTTGTATAAGCAAAGAGGAGCTGAATGTTAATAGTCAAGACAATGAGGAAAATGCCTCAAAAGCATTCTAGAGACCTTTGCAGCAGCTGCTCCCATCACAGACCCAGAGGTCTATGAGAAAATAATGGGCCAGGCCCAGGGCTCTACTGCCCTGTGCAACCTTGGGACACTGCTCCCTGTGTTCCAGTCACTCCAGCTCCAGCCATGGCTAAAAGGGTCCCAGATATATATCAGGCCACTGCTCCAGAGGGTGCAAACTGTAAGCCTCGGTGGATTCCACATAGTGTTATGCCTGCAGGTGTGCACAGGTCAAGAGTTGAGGACTGGGGCCTCCACCTAGACTTCAGAGGATGTATGAAAACACCTAGATGTCCAGGAAGAAGTCTGCTGCCGGGGTGGAGCCCTCATGGAGACCCTCTCCTAGGGCACTGCAGAGGAGAAATGTGTGGTTGGAATCCCTACACAGGGTCCCCACCAGGGCACTGACTAGAGGAGCTCTGAGAAAAGGAATACCATCTTCCAAATCCCAGAATGTTAGAGCCACTGCCAGCTTGAATCATGCACCAAAAGCGCTATGGGCACTCAAATGAGCTTGTGAAAGTGCCCTAGGGGGCTGTACCCTGCCGTGCCACAAAGGCAGAGATTCCCAAGGCCTTGGGAGCCCACCCCTTGCATCAGTGTGGCCTGGATGTAAGACATAAAGTCAAAGAAGATTATTTCAGAGCTTTAAGATTTAATGACTACTCTAAGGGATTTTGAACTTGCATGGGGCCTATAGCCCATTTGTTCTGGCTGATTTCGTACTTCTGGAACATATGTATTTACCCAATTTCTGTACCTCTGTATCTTGGAAGTAACTGACTTGTTTTTGATTTCACAGGCTCATAGGCAGAAGGGACATGCTTTGTCTCAGATGAGACTTTGGACTGTGGACTTTGAGTTAATGCTGAAATGAGTTAAGACTTGCAAAATTGTTGAGAAAGGGTGACAGTATTTTGCAATGTGGGAATAATGTGATATTTAGGAGAGGCCAGGGTGAAATTAAATGGTTTGGATTTGTGTCCCTGTCCAAATCCCATGGCAAATTGTAATCCCCAGTTTTGGTGGAGGAGACTGATGGGAGGTGATTGGCTCATGGGGACAGATTTTCCCCTTGCTGTTCTTGTGATAGTGAGTGAGTTCTCATGACACCTGATTGTTTAAAATTGTGTAGTGCCTACCCCTTCATTCTCTCTTCCTCCTTCTCTGGCTATGTAAGATGTGTCTCCTTCCCCTTTGCCTTCTTCCATGACTGTAAGTTTTCTGAGGTCTCCAAGTCATGTTTCTTGTACAGCCTATGGAACTATAAGCCAGTTAAATCTATTTTCTTTATAAATCACCCAGTCTGAGGTAGTACTTTATAGCCATGTGACAATGAACTAACGAGAAGGTTAAAGTAAAATTTATCCCCCACAAAGGATATGAGAACAATGAAGAAATCAATACATAAATTTAACAACTTAGATAAAGTAAACTAATTCCTCAGTAAACACAAACTACCACAACTCACCCAAAATGAAATAGAAAATTTGAATAGCCCTATTAAGAATTATATTAAGAATATAAAATTCATAACTTTTAAAAACTCCCAAAAAGGAAATTTCTAGGCCCAGATAGTTTCAATACAAATTCTACCAAACATTTAAAGATAACTAACATAAATTCTAGGCAATCTCTTCCAGAAAACCAAAGATAAGCAAACACTACCCAAATCATTTTATAAAGCTAATATTACCCTGATACTAAAATCAGATACAAATAATACTGAAAAGAAAGGAAAACCACAAAAGAATATCCTTCATAAA
>NW_012109508.1:1207989-1213435 GCF_000951045.1 Mandrillus leucophaeus | reverse complement strand
AATCTAGATGAAATGAAACAATTCCTTGAATGACACAATCTTTCAAAACACAGACAAGAAAAAATAGGCAATGTAAATAGGTCTGTATCTATTTTAAAAATTGAATCAGTAATTAACAACCCTCCAAAAGTAAAATCATCAGGCCCAGATAGGATCACTGGTGAACTCTACCAAACATCTAAAGAAGAAATTACGTCAATTTTCTGAAATATCTCTCAGAAGACAGAAGCAGAGCGAATTCTTCCTAACTTATTCCATGAGGCCATCAACACCAAAACCAGTCATTACAAGAAAAGAAAACTACAGACCAATTTCTCTGATAAACATAGCTGCAAAACCCCTCAAGCAAATTGAATGCAACAATGTATAAGAAGACATTTGTTCTGCTCCCTGTGTCCCCACCACTCCAGCTCCGGCCATGGCTAAAAGGGACCCAGACATATTTCAGGCAGAACACACTATACAACACAATCAAGCAGGATTTATCCCAGGTATTCAAGGCTAGTTCAACATTCAAAAATTGATTAATGTAATCCATGACACTGACAGGCTAAAGAAAAAACATTACATGATCATACCAATAGATGGAGAAAAAATAGTTAACAAAATCCAACACCCATTTATGATAAAATATCTCAGTAAAATAGGAAAAGAGACAAACTTCTTCAATTTAAAAAAGAATATCTCTTCATACTTATGAGAAACTAGAAGCTTTCCCACTGAGATAGAGAGTAAGGCAAAGATATCCTCTCTCACCACTCCTTTTTTATATCATATCGAAAGTCCTAGGTAATACAATAAAGCAAGAAAAGGAAATATGAGATACACTAATTGCAAAGGAGTAAATAATACTTTGTTCACAGATGACATGAATGCTGTGTAGATTTAAAAAAAAAAAAAAACTCCCAAAACTAACAGGCCATTATAGCACATGATTGTATCCAGCCTTCAAGGACACAAGATTGATAAAGTGAGTTGTTTTACTATATACCAGCAATGAACAAGAAGTATTTAAAATTAAAAACAAAATACCATTTACATTACCATTCTCCAAAAATTAAATACTTAGGTATACATCTAACAAAATATGTACAAGGTCTATATGAGGGAAAATACAAAATTCTGATGAAGGAAATAAAAGAAGAAATAACTAAATGAAGAGATATTCCATACTCATGAATAGGAAGACTCAATATTATCAACATGTTAGTTCTTTCCACCTTAATCTATAGACTCAATGCAATCCCAACCAAAATCTCAGCAATTTACTTTGTGGATATTCACAAAATGATTCTAAAATTTATATGGAGAGGCAAAACACACAGAATAGCCAATACAATATGGAAGGAGAAGTGGAGAACTGACACTATCGGACTTCAAGATTTACATTAAAGGTATAATAATCAAGACCACATGGTATTAGTGAAAGAATAGACAAATAGATAATGAAACAGAATAAAGAGCCCATAAATAGACCAACATAAGTATAATCAACTTATCTTTGACAAAGGGGCAAAGGCAATGTAATGAAGAAAAGACAGGCTTTTCAACAAATGGTGCTGAACAAATGAACATTCACGTGCAAAAATAATCTAGACACCCTTTGGGAAAACTAACTCAACAAATCTTATATTCTTCAAGAAAATTAATGCAAAATGGATGACAGAGTTAAATGTAGAACACAAAACTATAAAACTCTTAGCGATAATATAGGAGAAAAATCTAGATAACCTTGTTTCCATCAATGACTCTTTAGATACAACACCAAAGGAATTTCCCATAAAAGAAATAATTGATAAGCTGAACTTTATTAAATTTGAAAATGTCTGCTCTGTGAAACACACTATCTAGGGAATGAAAAGACAAGTCATATACTGGGAGAAAATATTTGCAAAATACATCTGATATATCAACTGCTGTCAAAATATATGAAGAACTCTTACTCAACAATAAGGAAATTAACAAACTGATTAAAAACTAGAACAGGCCGGGCGCGGTGGCTCACGCCTGTAATCCCAGCACTTTGGGAGGCCGAGGCGGGCGGATCACGGGGTCAGGAGATCGAGACCATCCTGGCTAACACGGTGAAACCCCGTCTCTACTAAAAATGCAAAAAATTAGCCGGGCGAGGCGGCAGGCACCTGTAGTCCCAGCTACTCGGGAGGCTGAGGCAGGAGAATGGCGTGAACCCGGGAGGCGGAGCTTGCAGTGAGCCGAGATCGCGCCACTGCACTCCAACCTGGGCGACTAAGCGAGACTCTGTCTCAAAAAAAAAAATAAAAAAAAAATAAAATAAAATAAAATAAAAAACTAGAACAAAGACCTTAACAGGAACCTCACTGAAGAAGATATGCAGATGACAGGCATATAAAATGATATTCCACATCATATGCATTTCCATGGTGAAGAAAATGCAAATTAAAAATGAGATACTACATCTATTGGAATGGTCAAAATCCAGAACACTGACAATATCAAATGCTAGCAAAGATATGACGCAATAGGAACTCTCCTTCATTGCTGGTGAGAATGCAAAATAGTTCAGCTACTTTGGAAGACAATTTGGCTGCTTCTTACATGACTAAACATACTCTTACCACACAATCCAGCAGTAACACTTCTTGGTATTTACCTAAATGAGTTGAAAACTCTTGTCCACACAGAAATCTGCACAAGGATGTTAATAGCAGCATTATCAATAACTGCCAAAACTTAAAAGCAATGAAGATGTCTTTCAGTAGGTGAATGAATACATAAACTGTACATCCAGATAATAAAATATTATTCAGCACTAAAAAGAAATGAGCTTTCAAGCCATAAAAAAACATGAGGGAGCCAGGCGTGGTGGCTCATGCCTGTAATCCCAGCACTTTGGGAGGCCGAAGTGGGCGAATCATGCGGTCAGGAGATTGAGACCATCCTGGCAAACATGGTGAAACCTTGTCTCTACTAAAAATACAAAAATTAGCTGGGCGTTGTGGCGCATGCCTGTAATCCTGGCTACTCGGGAGGCTGAGGCAGGAGAATTGCTTGAACCAGGGAGTCAGAGGTTGCAGTGAGCCGAGATCATGCCACTGCACTCCAGTCTAGTGACAGAGTGAGATATATTACTAAGTGGAAAAGGCCAATCCCAAAAGGCTACATACTGTATGCTTACAACTATATGACATTCTAGAAAATGCAAAAATAAAAAGATCAGTGGTTTCCAGGGGTAGGAGAGTGGAGAAATGAACAGGTGGAGCACAGAAAATTTTCAGGGCAGTGAAAATATTCTATATGAGAATATAATGGTGGATATATGTCATTTTAAATTGGTCCAAACCTATAGAATGTACAACACCAAGAGTGAACTCTAATGTAAACAATAAAGTTTAATTGATAATGATGTGTCGACATATATTCATCAATTGTAACAAATGTACTACTCTGGTGGGGGATGCTGATAATGGGAGAAAGCTATGTATATGTGGGAGCAGGGAGATTATGAGATATCTCTTTACCTTCCTCTCAATTTTGGTATAAACCTAATACTGCTATTAAAAAATAAAGACTTTTAAAAAAAATGAATCAATGCAGTCCATCATATTAATAGGCTAAAGAAGAAAAGTCACATGAGTGTATCAACCAATGCAGAAAAAGCATTTGACAAAAAAAGGTCTCAGAAAACTTCCTTGACTTAATAGAAAGCATCTATAAAAACAAAACAAAACAGATACTTAACATAAACAAAATACTTAACAAAAGTCTGAATGCCTTCTCCCTAAGACTGGAGAAAAGGCAAGAGATGTTGCTCTCCCCATTCTTATTTAATATAGTGCTCAAAATTCTAGCCAATGTAATAAAGCAAGAAAAGAAAATTGAAAGCGATAGGAAGAGAAAAGAAGAAATAAAACTGCCCCATTGGCAAATGACATTACTGCACACATAGAAAATCCCAAAGAATCTTCTAAAAAAAAAACCATCTTAGAGCTAATAAGAGAGTTTAACAAATTCACAGTATACAAAGTAAACTTACAAAAGTTAATTATGTGTTTACATACTAGTAATAAGCACATGAATACTAAAATTAAAAATATAAGGACTTAGAAAATGAGACATTTAGGTGTAAATCTAACAAAACACATAAAGAGCTAGGATATTGAAAGTTACACAACACTGATGGAAAAAAATCAAAGAAGATCTAAATAAATCAAGACACATACCATGTTCATGGATCGCAAGACTTGACATAGCAAAGACGTCGATTCTTCCCAACCTAATATATAGATTTAATACAATTCCTATTAAAATCGTAGCAAGATTTTGTAGACAAGATTATTACAAAATTTATATGGAAGGAGAGAGAAACTAGAATTACTAATATAATTTTGAAAAAGTGGACTAAAATGGGAGGAATCAGTCTACCTGATTTCAAGACTAATTATATAGCTACAGTTATGAAGACTGTGTGCTATTGATGGAACAGAACCTAAAACTCAGAAATAGACTCACAAAAATACATCCAGCTAATTTTTTTACAAAAGTGCAAAAGCAACTTAATGAAAGAAAAACAGACTTTCAACAAATGGTGCTGGAACAATCAGACATCCATAGGCAAACAACAAAGCAAGAAAGGAAGGAAGAGAGAAAAGAAGGGAGGAGGGAAGGGAGGAGAACCTCTAAGTCTCATACCTCATATAAAAATTAACTCAAAATAGATTACAGACTTAAATGTAAAATATAAATATGAGGTGATGGCAGCAGGAGAGGAATGGGTATAGCTATAAAATGATAACATGAGGGATTCTTGTGATGGAAAAGTGTGTCATCTTGACGTCAATGTTAAAATCCTGGCTGTGATACTGTACAGTAATGTTGCAAGATGTTGCCATTAGAGGAAACTGGGTAGAGGATATATACCAATACCTCTTTGAATTAGTTCTTACAACTGTTAGGAATCTACATCTATTTCAAAACAAAAAGTTTAGCATAAAAATACTAAGAAATACCTCTCAAAAGTTTAACCCATATATGAGTTTAAAACAAGAAAGGAAATCTCAATGTACCCAAAGAGAAAGGCAAACTTAAGGACAGAGAGTACATGGAAGTTAAAGCTGGATGGCCCTTGAGAGATCCATGACCAGCTATTCAGGGTAAGAATTAGAATTTAATTTCCCAGCAGGGGCTGGAATGAGAGTTTTTGATAGAGCCGAGAACTGTATTTGGTTTAATAAAGCCTGAGCTAAGAAATGTTATGAACAGGAATTAAATAATGTGCTGTAAACAGAAATTAAAATTATTAGTTTAACGATCCAGGTACACAGTCCAGAGGGTAAGTGCTTGGCAGAATTAGAATGCCCCATGAAAAATCAGAACCCCAATCCTGCCTTATGCACAAGGGTAGATATTTTGCACTGTCCTTCTAGTGCAGACATCTGAACTGAAACACTAACAACAAATTCACTTG
>NW_012109508.1:1192195-1205939 GCF_000951045.1 Mandrillus leucophaeus | reverse complement strand
CTATAAAAACAAAACAAAACAGATACTTAACATAAACAAAATACTTAACAAAAGTCTGAATGCCTTCTCCCTAAGACTGGAGAAAAGGCAAGAGATGTTGCTCTCCCCATTCTTATTTAATATAGTGCTCAAAATTCTAGCCAATGTAATAAAGCAAGAAAAGAAAATTGAAAGCGATAGGAAGAGAAAAGAAGAAATAAAACTGCCCCATTGGCAAATGACATTACTGCACACATAGAAAATCCCAAAGAATCTTCTAAAAAAAAAACCATCTTAGAGCTAATAAGAGAGTTTAACAAATTCACAGTATACAAAGTAAACTTACAAAAGTTAATTATGTGTTTACATACTAGTAATAAGCACATGAATACTAAAATTAAAAATATAAGGACTTAGAAAATGAGACATTTAGGTGTAAATCTAACAAAACACATAAAGAGCTAGGATATTGAAAGTTACACAACACTGATGGAAAAAAATCAAAGAAGATCTAAATAAATCAAGACACATACCATGTTCATGGATCGCAAGACTTGACATAGCAAAGACGTCGATTCTTCCCAACCTAATATATAGATTTAATACAATTCCTATTAAAATCGTAGCAAGATTTTGTAGACAAGATTATTACAAAATTTATATGGAAGGAGAGAGAAACTAGAATTACTAATATAATTTTGAAAAAGTGGACTAAAATGGGAGGAATCAGTCTACCTGATTTCAAGACTAATTATATAGCTACAGTTATGAAGACTGTGTGCTATTGATGGAACAGAACCTAAAACTCAGAAATAGACTCACAAAAATACATCCAGCTAATTTTTTTACAAAAGTGCAAAAGCAACTTAATGAAAGAAAAACAGACTTTCAACAAATGGTGCTGGAACAATCAGACATCCATAGGCAAACAACAAAGCAAGAAAGGAAGGAAGAGAGAAAAGAAGGGAGGAGGGAAGGGAGGAGAACCTCTAAGTCTCATACCTCATATAAAAATTAACTCAAAATAGATTACAGACTTAAATGTAAAATATAAATATGAGGTGATGGCAGCAGGAGAGGAATGGGTATAGCTATAAAATGATAACATGAGGGATTCTTGTGATGGAAAAGTGTGTCATCTTGACGTCAATGTTAAAATCCTGGCTGTGATACTGTACAGTAATGTTGCAAGATGTTGCCATTAGAGGAAACTGGGTAGAGGATATATACCAATACCTCTTTGAATTAGTTCTTACAACTGTTAGGAATCTACATCTATTTCAAAACAAAAAGTTTAGCATAAAAATACTAAGAAATACCTCTCAAAAGTTTAACCCATATATGAGTTTAAAACAAAGGAAATCTCAATGTACCCAAAGAGAAAGGCAAACTTAAGGACAGAGAGTACATGGAAGTTAAAGCTGGATGGCCCTTGAGAGATCCATGACCAGCTATTCAGGGTAAGAATTAGAATTTAATTTCCCAGCAGGGGCTGGAATGAGAGTTTTTGATAGAGCCGAGAACTGTATTTGGTTTAATAAAGCCTGAGCTAAGAAATGTTATGAACAGGAATTAAATAATGTGCTGTAAACAGAAATTAAAATTATTAGTTTAACGATCCAGGTACACAGTCCAGAGGGTAAGTGCTTGGCAGAATTAGAATGCCCCATGAAAAATCAGAACCCCAATCCTGCCTTATGCACAAGGGTAGATATTTTGCACTGTCCTTCTAGTGCAGACATCTGAACTGAAACACTAACAACAAATTCACTTGGAACCAATCCTGTAGTGCCCCTGGCAACAGCAAAACCAAAATGACCCCCACTGTGATACTCACTCCTGAGGATAAATTCAGAGTCTAGCTGATTAAAGAACACAGTTCCTCCATCAAAAAGCTAAGAATGGAACAAATCAACTAAACTGTCAAAAGAAACAAATTCCACAATGTCAACGTTGTGAAAGTGTTGATGGGGGAAGGGTAGTGAAAATGGTGGAGATGACAGAGGAGAGCTGCTGAGCTGAGACATGGGCTGACTCAGTCTGGGAGCAGCCTCAAAGAGGACAAGGGCTGGAGACATGCTAGAGTACATTAAATGGAGGAAGGAGGTTGTCCCACAACTTCCCATAGGTAGCTTTTCTAGGGTCCTCAGAATGAAATCATCTTGAGTCTGCTCCAGAGGAGACTAAATGAGCCTCAAATCGTAGACAACTCCAAGAGAACACAGCCTCCAACATCTCATTCAGATGACCACATCTGAAACAAAGAAAGCCAGGTTTGCACCTCAGGAATGACAAGCAGATGCCCTGGTCCACATGAAAGTGTTTCCTTCCTAAGAAGGACTTCCCAAATGCTACTTCTGCCCCCAGAAGTGGAGAAGGGCTTATAGCCAGCAGATCCTAGGCCTGCCATCCTGTGAATTTGAATGTAGGGCCATACTTGGGTGAGAGAACAACTACACTGGATGTCACACCCTAGACACATGATCAGAAGTCAGACACAAGTCCAACCACTATTCTTTTGACTAGGACCACTCTAGGTGGATACTGGCAAATTTGGCACAGAAGCAAATGAACTTGAATCCAGTGAAGTAGTGCACACACCGAAAGGAAAGAAACTCATTTGGCTTTGGGTTTTGTAACCATCCATTTTTTTTTTTTTTTTGTAACCATCCATTAAACATCCAATTATGTGTAAAAGGTTCCAAAATAATCCTCCGAGTAGAATGTTTCTTCTGGGAAAATTGTTCACTGATCTGGATGTGAAAGTTTCCCATCATCTTAACTAACACTTTGTGTTTCTGAACTTCATATGAATCTGAAATCTGAATCTGAAAATGCCTACATGGTAGTACTCCTGCTCCTTGGGGACGTGTGAAATTGAAAGGGTCCTAGTATTCCCTTCCCAAGTCTGGGATAATGCTAAACAATATGCAATTTCCTTTAGAAAGCACAAGATGAAAGTGGGGAGCAATTTACAGCAGTGGTTTCACCCCTGGCTGCTCATTAGAATCACCTGGCGAGATCTGGTACTTCAGAGTAATATTGGCCAATACCACCCATTAACACCCACTTATGCTAATCCAGTGGTTGGCAACACTGACTGCACTTTAGAATCTACTGAGGAGCTTTAAAAAATGCTGATGCCTGGACTCTTCCATTAGACCAAATAAATCAAAACATCTGGGCTGTGGGGTTGGGGCATGGGTCCATTTTTAAAGCTAGACAGCTAGTCTTAATGTTGAGCCAGGGTTAAGAATGACTACTCTAGTCCAGGGCTTCTCAAACTTCAGTGGGCATCAGAATCTCCTGGAGAGCTAATTAAAACAAAGGTTTCAGACAGGCAAATCTATAGATTAGCCGTTCCCTAGGACTGGAGGAATGTGGGAATGGGGAAGTGACTGCTGAGGGATATAGGTTTCTTTGTGGGCTAACGAAAATATGCTAAAATTTATGGTGATGGTTGCACAACTCTGAATACATTTAAAGCCACTGAGCTGTAAACTTTAAGTGGGTTAACTGTATGTATGTGAATTATATCTCAGTCAAGCAGCTAAACACACACAGAGAGATTTTTGTCCATTCCCCAGCGATTTTAACGCACTAGGTCTGAAGTGAAGCCCATGGGTTCATCTTTGTAATGAGCTCCCATTCAATGTGATGTTGATTCTGCAGGTCCACAGACCATACTGCTCCATCCCACAGAAACATGCTCATGTTTAAGGAGCATGATAACGTTTCATCATCAGGGGCTCTTTCTTCAGTTCCGGCCATAGAGGATCGGGTGCCATGATGCTTCCAGGGTTGTCTCACGGGAATGAGAACCAGGATTGCAAAAGGGGAGATGTGATGTGAGTCCAGAGCAAGCCTAGAGGATGACAGCCATGGAACTGGGAAATGTGCTGCAGCTCAACGAAGCCCCTGATGAGGCCCAGAGAGAAGAGGAAAAGAAAAATAGAAAACCATTAACCATTCTTGATTTTGTGCTATGATCTAATTAGGGGGAAATGATAAATACCTAATATGAAAATCCAAATTTACAGAAAGAGGCAAAGCAAGACTTTCCATTTATTGTACAAAGCATTTCATCCCCAGAGGTCCTCTGGAAAACTTAAACCACTGGATAATGTTTTACTGAATTTTCTCACAGTATTCTGGCAAAGTCAAACTCTAGAAACACAAGATAAATGCAGCCCTAAATTACAAAGCACAGAAATTCTTAGCAAAATGGTAGTAACAATGGGAGGATTTGGAACAAGTGCCTTTTGCAGGAATGCCAATGCCACTAGAAGTTTTGCTTAGCAAACCAACCCTGGCACAGGGGCCAAAGCCGAAAACATGGACTCCTCCAAAACCACCTTCAGGACTCTGGGATTCCTTCCCCTGCAATCACTCACTCCCTAAACACATACCTCAAAAAATCTCAACAGAATTCCTGAGCGTTATTTGCCCTGCAGTTGCTGGTGGGGCTGTCACTATTGGTTGCATTTTGAGATACAGCGTGTAACGGTAGAAAGACTGAACCCAAGGTAACTTGCACAGTGAATTTATTCAATATCTCCAAGCTGCCTCATCTGCTAAAACGAGGCAAAGAGGACAATGAACATAAATCACATAGTAAACCACACACTCCAGTGCTTGGCATATTCAAATAATATAACAGCAGCAGCCAATATTCACTGAGTGTTTATTATTTATTAAACACTCCACAATACTCTATTAAAAGTGTCGGCAAACTCTTTCTGAAAGACCAGACAGCAAATATTGTGCAGTTCCTCAGCCATACAGTAACTACCCCAACTACTCAGCTCTGTCGTTGCAGTTCAAAAACAGCCCTAGACAATCTGTGAACACACAGTATATCTGCCTTTCAATAAAACTTTATTTATAGAAACAAGAGGCAGGCCAGATTTGGCCTATGGTTCATAGTTTGCCAAACCTTGCTCCATGAGGCAGATACTACTATTATCTCTATTTTACAGATGAGAAAACAGAGGCACAAAGGGATCAATTGACTGCCTGAGGTTCCCTCATGAAGTCTGATTATGAAGCACACAGAGTCAACTATCACATCACAGCAGCTGCTATCACCATCATTATTTATAACATTCTCACTCAGTCCAAATTTAAGTTCTGTTCGTTCAAAATATGCTGTCCAGCCAGTCAGTCAACAATACCTTCAGAGCTGCCTCAGAGGCTGAAGACCAAACTCAAATTCTCTCTCTTCTTCCCCCTCCAACCCCGCCCTGATGTTCCTGGTTGGAGTTCTGTCTGCCTCCTCTGAACCCTCAGTGCCCTTACTCTTGTACCTCTCAATTCAATCTCTTTTATTTATTAAACACTTTCTCGCCAACCCCTTTGGAGGCCAGGATCATCACATGACGGGGGCTCAACTCCCATATGTCAGTGCATCTGTGAACCTGTTGGTAGTAGGTCTACTGGCTGGGACTCTAGGGGCCGGAGCAGAGGAAGGAGATGCCAGAGCTCGCACTCACCAGTCCGTGGCAGGCACTGAGGGCTGCCGTCCCAACTCTGGTGCCCTGCTGCAGAACCGTGCCACTGAGATGGCAGAGCGGGGCGGAGGTAGCCATCATCTTAACTCGGGAGAGGTTCCCATATCTCTTCTCCATGATGTAGCTATTGGAAAGAAATCCTCGATTGACCGTCAAGTTAAAAAACAGGTCCTTCTCCTCGTGAGAAATTCTGTAGTACACCCAGTCCTCTGAGCCATCCAAATCTCTCCTCCTCCTGCTGCTCGCGATGGGATAGTGCAAGCCATATGACAAAAAATGCCCACTGGCGTCTACTCGGACTGGACCCACCACGTGGTATTCTGGCAGACCCTTGACAAAATGCTCTGAAAGAAAAAGAGAAATGGAAGAACAGTGAGAGACACTGGTAGGAAGGCAAAGCCACTTTTGTTTGGAACTTGGATGCTAGCTTTCTTCTTTTTTCTTTTTTTTCATTTTTTTTTTTTTTGAAATGAAGTTTCACTCTTGTTGCCTAGGCTGGAGTGCAATGGCACGATCCGGGCTCACCGCAACCTCCTCCTCATGGGTTCCAGCGATTCTCCTGCCTCAGCCTCCCAAGGAGCTGGGATTACAGGCATGTGCCACAATGCCTGGCTAATTTTGTATCTTTTTTAGTAGAGACGGGGTTTCTCCATGTTGGTCAGGCTGGTCTCGAACTCCCAACCTTGGGTGATCCACCTGCCTCGCCCTTCCCAAGTGCTGGGATTACAGGTGTGAGCCACCATGCCCGGCCGCTAGCTTTTTAATTATACAATCCCATTGTTGAATTGAAGTTTAGAGATCCTTTCCATCATACAAATACTGTTAACATTAAATTCCCAGAACAACTTAAATTTACCTGGTGCCTCCTCCTCAGTGACATGATATCAGGTGTTTTACCAGAGACAAATTAAGATGGGAATTAATCCGTGATGGGCACTGTTAGAAAAGGGGCAAAGTCTGCATGAGGAACAGGAATCTTTCAAGTCTAGGATTCAGTAAGACAAATCACAGAGCTTCACTGTGGATTATAAGGTGCTTCAATACATCAAGAACTTCCTGTTAAAGTCAGATTAGAGGGAAAAAAACAAAATCATGGCGAACTCATCATATGCACGCTGATCAACCTCACACCAATTACAGCATAAGAGTGTTCCATAATGTAGCAAAGAGTGCATAAAAGAAGCTGGATTTTAAAAAAATGTTTACCAAACGCATATAAGGGGATATATCAGGATCCGAGGCATTGGCTCAAAACATAAAAACTGCCACTTTAAAAATGCAAGACTGGAACACTTGATCCTTCCCCACACGAGAACACATACACATTTTGACCTACTCAAATTTGCCTCCCTACCACTACCTCCTTATGTTGATGTTTGAGAATAACAAAGGATCTACCTAGCAGAGAATTTATCATCACTCTGGATTACAGACTTTTTTTTTGTTTGTTTGGTTTTGTTTTGCTTTGTATTGTTTTCTGAGATGGAGTTTTGCACTTGTTGCCCAGGCTGGAGTGCAATGGCATGATCTCGGCTCACCGCAACCTCTGCCTCCCAGGTTCAGACAATTCTCCTACCTCAGCCTCCTAAGTAGCTGGGATTACAGGCATGCGCCACTACACCCGGCTAATTTTGTATTTTTCATAGAGACGGGGCCATGTTGACCAGGCTGGTCTTGAACTCCTGACCTCAGGTGATCCACCCACCTCGGCCTTCCAAAACCATTAACCATTTAGTAAGATAAACTAATATGTTGCTTAAAAAAAAACCAAACAAACAAAAAAAAGCTTCTACTTGTCACTTCTCAGTTGTAGTTTTGCACTTTGTAACTTGCTTTACTTTGCTCATGTAACTTCTCCAACTAGAATGTCTTTTGCATTCTATCAAAATCGTGTTTAAGCATTCAAGTCTCAACTTAAACCCTTCCTCTTTTTTCTCCTAATGTCCCTGGCTAAACTTCTCTCGCCTTTCCCTGAACCCTCATGCCCTTCCTGTCTGTACCTCCCAGAATGACTTTATTTTATATTGCCTTTTATTATACAATTTATCCCCAAATCTGCCAGAATCTTACACATCACAGGTGCTCAGTTCTTATGTGTTGATGTATCAGTAAACACTATCGTAGCTAGTTAATTAAAATAACTGGACTTGATGGGTTACAATTATAAAAGAGCTGTTTTTTTTGTTTGTTTGTTTTTTGTTTTTTTCCCAGGCAACTACCTCTAAACCCTTTGTGTAATCATTCTTCTCTGCCTTGGATTAAATATGGGGCAGAACACAGAGTTTTCACTCTCAGGCACTAACAAATGGTCTCCATTTTTAGGCATAAAAAGCCCGGACCCATTATTTCCGACTGCAGCAGCTAGGCACAACAGACCACACGGCAACATGGGCAGATCTTCACAGCAATGCTCCATGAAAAACAAGAAATAGAACAAGCTAATGCAGAGCTATTTACATTTGTGGAAAATACACACACATGAAAACAATAAT
This sequence comes from Mandrillus leucophaeus, assembly GCF_000951045.1. Taxonomy (NCBI): domain Eukaryota; kingdom Metazoa; phylum Chordata; class Mammalia; order Primates; family Cercopithecidae; genus Mandrillus; species Mandrillus leucophaeus. The sequence goes on along the minus strand of NW_012109508.1, from coordinate 1,197,958 downwards.
ACAAAGTTTTCCAGAACACATTGGAACAAGAAATACATATGGAACCCATTAAAATGGTTTTCCATGGGGAAGAATTGGAGTAGGGAGTGGGAACAGAAATGCATAAATATACATAACAAAAAAAGCTTTTTTGCAAAATTCATGATACTAGTGTGCCATGAACTGAAGTGTGTAACTGACTCAGTCCTCTCTCCTGCCCATTCACTCCCTAAGAAACGTCTGCTCCAATCTAGTATTAGAGGACCTTCCAAAGAGAGAAACTGTGGGTGGGTGAGGCGGATGCAGTCGGCCCCTGTAGTATTTCCCTCTGGCTGCTCTTCTCCTCTGCTACTCACAGGGATGCTTCTGGCTCCGCCAGGGCTCAAACAGGGAAGGGAGTTAGGGGCAGAAAATATCTTATTCAGTTGGGTATATAGCAATGGTATCATCTAGCAATGGTGCCCTGTATGTAGCCAGTGTCCACATGCTGACTGGCACCTTCTATTAAGAGACGCTCTGTGGCCACTGGGAAACCTCTGCTCCCTTCAGGTCCCTCAGTGTGGATAATTCCTCCTCCAACTGGCCACCCACTGCCTCCCTATCTTCTACCCCTTTACTGAAACCACATCACCCCTACAGGGCATCCTCTTTGGCATCTTTTCAAGATGATCCACATCTTGTTGCCTTTCATGAGGTCCAAATCTGGCTCACAAGAAGCAACCACGATCCCTGACATCCCCTTCACCCCCACCCCACGCCATGAAAATCAGGCCATTCCTGACCGTGCTCTTGGTCAGCTGTGTCACCAAATGTCATTCCAGGCAGTCTTTTGCCTATCCATATTTTAAGGCTAAAATGCTAGTGGCCATGCTCCCCAAACCCATAGCAAACCCTCAGGATCTCTAGCTGTCCCTTCTCTTGCCTTGAGTTGGGGCACAGTAGGGGGAATGAATGCCCTAGCATTCTCATCTCTCCTGAAGGAATTCTCTCTCTGAAGTCTCTCCACTGGCCTTTAAGCCTCTCCTCACGCTCATACTAGGAGAGTGAAGAAATTAGAATCACACCATCCCCCTGCAAGGCCCACACACATGGTCTGAAATTTCTCTTTAAGTATGTGTAGAAAATTAATCTTTTTTTTCTTCTCAGACTTAAGGTCTTGGCAGAAACTGAGACAAAAGAAAGAGTCGCATTTGAATACCCTGTTACACACGCAGGTCTCTGCATCTCTATCAAAACAGAAAATAAGCATCTTTTCTAGCAGATCATTTTTTCAAAAAGCCAGATTGACTGATTTAAGGGGAGCATGAATGAAAAGCAACTACATTTTAAAAAATGAATTCTGAATAAAATGTTATACTCTTCCAAGTCAAATGAGCTATAACCTATTGAACAACTCTGAAAAGAATTGAAAATATCTTATTTGCTATACTTAGAAAACAACTATGATAAAATTTAGGTTGTCATGAAACAAACCAACAAGTGTGATTCTAAATCAATCTTACATTATTAAAAATTACTCTAAATTTTTATGTAAGTTGATATATCAAAATAATTGTGGCAATTTTACAGAAATATGGAAACAATAGGATATAATAAAAGGGCAATAAATGTATAATTGCATCTCTACTATAATTGCAACTGTGAGACATATTAACATATATGCCTATGAATAAAGTGTTTGAAATAATGGGTAAGAGTGCACATTTTTATGATGATGAGATTTGGGGTGTGGTTTTCCCTTTTAAAATTTGTAGTTCCTGTGTTGCTTTTCCCAGTTAAAAATAAATAGGTGAGAAGGATTGAATGGGGGAGTGCTATGCTGGCTTATGAGAGAACCACATAGAATATCCAGTAGACAAGATAAGTGAGGCATGCCTGTGCCCCATGACACAAGGCTGTCTGACCCTGGTCACTCCCGATGCCTTGCTGATGGTACCCACTACAGCTGGCTGCATCCTGAGGGAAGAATTCACCTTGGAAGAGGCATCTCTTGACTGAGACTGCTGGAGATAGGGACAGGACAGCTAGAGTAGAGCTCGAGGTCTTCTCAGGCAATAGGAAAGCAAAATGAGTTTGGAGCGACAGATCCACAGGAGTGTTAGCAGGAGACAAGGGTGTGAGAAAAAGCAGGCCAAGGTAGAAGCAAGCTTAAATGGCAGGCTTGGTATTCTACCATCAAGGCCATCCAGCAGAGAGAAGCAATAATCCCAGCTCTGAGTTAGAAGAATTGCAATGGGAAGAGTGTGGAGGAAGCAAACTTAATCTAGGAGTTATCTCAATTTATCCAGAAAACAACATTTTTTCTCATAAATTTTCTGACTTAAAATATTCTTTATAGAAACTGCCTCTGAAGATACATCTCACAGATTTAAATATGATTTTTGAAAGTGTAAAAGGAAAGACGAAAGTTTGCCTATGCCCTAGCACCTATTGCCCAATAAATAAAAGAGCAAACACATTTATAAATTTTGACCCAGTTGCTTTTGATCGAACAAGTTTTTAAGAGAGCCAATCTAAGTTGGCTATAGAATAATATGATAATAATTACAGTGTTTCATAAGCGCTTGCTGTGAGCCAGGTACCATAAGTCTTTCCTCATTCAATACTCACAACAACCCTGTGATAGAGATTCAGTTGTTATCCCCATTTCATAAATAAGGAAACTGAGTGTAGGAAGTCACTGTGCCACATTATATAACATTCCTTGGATTGAAACGCTGTGCCTTCTATTTCAAAACCATGCTCTAGCCACCACACTTCATTAGTAAGTAAAGAAAAGCAGCTGCTCTTGGCAGAGAGCGTAGCAGGGTTAGAGGTAATAACACTGCTCCTAGGGACGGTGATCTGACCAGACAAGAAGCGCTTCACTTCTTTACACCTCAATTTTCTTAGCCATCAATGGACATAGTAATTGCCTCTTTGTTGGGCAAAGCGATGGGGGATAACATCGGTTTTCCCTCCTGATCTGATTGCATAGGAGGCAGCTAAACCATGGCAGCCCATAGGTGTGGATGGAAATCAGGGGTCACTTACAAAGTGTGGTTTGTGTTGGTGACCCAAGCTCAGCTACCTCAACTATATAATGGGCATAATAATAATAGCATTTACCTCCTAGGCTGGGAGTGAGGCTCCAATGCATTAATATATTTAAAACATTTAAAATTGTGCTTGACAAATAACATTCATTAGACACTAGCACTGTTGGTTTTAAAGGTAGAAACTTGGCTACCAGGGATCACTGTGGACATAGACATGTGTAACCTCCAAGCAGAGATAGGAGAGAAGCCCACACTCACCTTAGCCTCCTTCTCCATAGGCTAAGATTAGTTTTGCAGATTTGTTAGCTATAATCTTGGCCAATGAAAGCAGAACTCAGAGGAGATATGATAGCGATGGAGAAATAGGTGTCAAGAAATAATAATAGCTCCTAATTTTTATCATTTCTATGGTCAAGTACTACATTAAGAGTATGCCAGCTTGGTCTTATCTAATCCTCACAATTCTGTGGGTAAGCATTAATTGTATCCCTCATCTGGGGCTCTACTTCCATCTCTGTAAAGTGACAACAATGAGGGATGAGGATTTGTTCCTGGGCAATCTGATCCCAGAGCACACACTCCTAAGCTCTGCCCTTACTGCGTGCATCACCAGGGTCTGTTACCCAGCACAGATATCAAGGCGGGTTATCAATAAGGTGTGGGGTTGGGAGGGCCAGAGGCTGAGATACACGAAAATTACATCACAATCTATACAAGGGTGTGTAGAAATACATTATAAGCTCCTAAAACTTTGATTTGCCTTGTTTAAAATTATATTGGAAGCCTCAGTCCACAAGTTTCAGTGGTACTTCATGAGAAGCTCTTGAGTAAAGGCTGTTGGCACAAGTGCTTTTTAAAATACAAAACAAGGCATCTTTTACCCTCAGCTTAGAAAGGACAGAGGTAAGAGTATTTACTAGCTTTGTACAGTTTAGGCTAAATCTATAGTATTTTTTTTTTTTTTTCCAGACAGAGTCCTGCTCTGTTGCCCAGGCTGGCATGATCTCGGCAGCCCATTATATCCTCTGCCTCCAGGGTTAAAGAGATTTTCCTGCCTCAGCCTCCCAAGTAGTTGGGACTACAGGCGTACACCGCCACACCTGACTGATTTTTGTATTTTTAGTAGAGACAGGGTTTCGTTGTGTTGACCAGGCTGGTCTCGAACTTCCGACCTCAGGTGATGCACCCGCCTTGGCCTCCCAAAGTGCTGGGATTACAGGCATGAGCCACCGTGTCCGGCCTATTCTTTTTTCTTTTTAATGGAACGCTTCACAGATTTGCATGTCATCCTTGAGCGGCGGCCACACTAATCTCTGTATCGGTCCAATGTTAGTATATGTGCTTCCAAAGCAAGCATTACCTGTACTTATTCTTTATATTTATTTCTGTCTTAGAAAGAATTGAATATCTAAGACCCCTTTCTAAAAAAAGATTATGAAATTCCTATAGTAAAGGTTTTTTTCATAATTATCTTCCATGTAAGATAACTGTAACCTTGCAACGCGATTTTTATTATAGAAATTTACACATGTTGGAATGTTGTGAAGAACTGTGTTGGTCTCCTCAGAATTGTAAAGTATGCCACAGAACGCTGGATTTGCTCATCAACTCTATGATAACTAATGTGCTAACTATATAGATTATTATAATCAACACAATATATCAAATCTGTGAACTCTCTTCTTACATTAAGAAAACAGCTGAAATCCTTTCCTCCTTGCAGAATTTTAAAAAAATAGAATACATAAATAATTAAAACTCTTATCTGAAAACACTGCAACATTCCCTCTGTTTCTTGCACAAGCCTAAAGCTCATCTCTAATATGGAATAAAGTGCCTGTCCTGTTGATTTCACAGAGATGTCAGGAGCAAAAGAGGTCATGGAACAGACTGGCGTTTTGTAAACAGCATAGGGATAAACAACCCAAAGGGGATATGATTGGCTGTAGAAGAGAGGCAGTATGTTGTGTGCGAGATTAATATTTCCTGTTGTTCTGATACTTGGTTGTGAACCAAGAAATCCTGTGTAAGTCACAGCACATTCCTATATCATAACTGAGCAATGTGGAAAGAATACTGGGCAGTTAGTCAAATAGCCTGTTTCTATGTTTCTAGTCCCAGAAAGGACTGGATTTATCTCCATACTCCTTCCAACGACTAAAATCTTGATTTAGCCCAACTCTGAGAACTAGAAGGAACCTAAAAGGTTATGTAGTGTCTGAATCTGGAGACTGAGTCTCCAACCATGGAACCCTGTGCAATTCCCTTTACCCTCCTCGTGAAGGGGCATTCATTAGGTGCTCAATCATATAGGCTGACTAACTGATGCCCTAGACCTCCCATTCCTTATCCGTAAAAGTAAAAAGGGGGCCAGGCATGGTGGCTCATTCCTGTAATTGCAGCATTTGGGGACGCTAAAGTGGGAGGATTGCTTAAGGCCAGGAGTTCAAGATCAGTCTGGACAACATAGCTAGACCTCATCTCCATAACAAAATAAATTAAATAGTTCAAAAATAAGAATGGGTGAGATGATCTCTGAAGTAATTTGTAGGTTTAAATGTTCAGGATTTGAGTGCATTCAAAAATGCTATCAAAGTGGAAATGGAAGTCTAAGGAAATTGGTTATTTGTGAGACTGTAGGTAGGTCATTTGGAGGGAAAACCCAGGCCATCCTAATCCCAGATAGCCTTAGAATTTCATTCTCTACTGCTTTGCCCTCATCCATCCCTTCCTCCCTCTTTCTGAC
>NW_012109508.1:1112564-1188040 GCF_000951045.1 Mandrillus leucophaeus | reverse complement strand
ACATGTTCTCACTCATAGGTGGGAATTGAACAATGAGAATACTTGGACACAGGAAGGGGAACATCACACACTGGGGCCTGTTGTGGGCTGGGGGGAGGGAGGAGGGATAGCATTAGGAGATATATCTAATGTAAATGACGAGTTAATGGGTGCAGCACACCAACATGGTACATGTATACATATGTTACAAACCTGCACATTGTGCACATGTACCCTAGAACTTAAAGTATAATAAAAAAGAAAAAAAAAAAAGAAAATTCTCCTTTGCATCAAATGTGGATTATTTGTAAATCCACTAGGGAATTGACAGTGGTTGGTGAAATGCTTTTAAAAACTGACATTATTGGCTGGGTGCAGTAGCTCACACCTGTAACCCCAGCACTTTAAGCAGCCAAGGTGGGCAGATCACCTGAGGTCAGGAGTTGGAGACAGCCTGGCCAACATGGTGAAACCTCGTCTGTACTAAAAATACAAAAATTAGCCGGGCATGGTGACACACATCCATAATCCCAGCTACTCAGGAGGCTGAGACAGAAGAATCACTTGAACCTGGGAGGTAGAGGCTGCAGTGAGCTGAGATCGCACCACCACACTCCAGCCTGAGAGACAAAGTGAGACTCGGTCTCAAAAAAAAAAAAAAAAAACTGTAATTATTTTTAAACCTAAATAAATATATATATCACCAATAAGCTTGGAGCACGTTATAGGTTTTTTTGAACAGTGGATACTCTCAGCACATAGCTCTAGGTAGAGGTGACTAGGGAAAATAATCATATCTCACTTTTCAGAGAGGAAAAACCATGGCCCATGGCCCAGTGGTGTCTGCTTCACACCAAGCTGAATTCCCTTACAATGAACATGTGGAGCAAGCAGAGCTGAAAACCAACCCAGGAGAATGTGTGTCTTTGAACGAAATCATCTCCAAATGCCCTGGGAAGTGCTTGCAGGCTTTGTTTGTGCTGCCCCAGAAGGGAGACCTTTCACAAAGGAACTGTTTTTCAAAGAACAACAAGGCCTGCTATTTTAAACTTGGGGGTGGGAGATTGTATCTGGACCGTTTACACAAGTGAGTGCTGGCTGACTGACATCTAACCCCAGTGTTTGCTGGCTCCAGCTTTCCAAGTAAAGCAAAGAGAGGGACTTGCTTCTCATACGTCTTGAAGCCACAGCAGATGAGTTGTCCAGCAATATTTGAATTTTACCACATGGGCAGAAAACCCTGCTTAGAAATCCTAAACAAGGACAGGCTGGTGATGTTTATCAACCAAGTGACCTTGGGAATTAAAGGGATGTCAGAAAACTATGCAGGACACTTCCCGAAGCTTCAGCACAGTCAGCAAACACAGGACTTAGTGCATGCTAACCCAGTGCTCTGTGTGCATGTGCATGCGTGTGTGTGCATATGCGTGTGTGTGTGTGTATCCCTATTATTGCTACAGGACAGTGTTGCATGATTCTAAGAGTCAGACTACCTGGGCTCAAAACCCTGCTCTACATTAGCTGGCCTCATAAGCTCTCCAAGCTGCAGCATCCTCATCTGTACAGCAGGGACAGCAACACTGGTACCTGCACACTGGTACCATCCCTGGTGGGATGGGCTGACACAGAGTGCCACGTGGGCCATTGCTGCTGCTAGGACTGTCTACCCCCAGAGGTACAATGAACCCCCCACCAAACATGAAGGTGCCTCTGACCCTTCCAAGTCCAATAAACTGCTGGGTGTTAGGCTTAAAAGACTAAAAACAACAACAAATTGTCCATCAGAACGCTTCCAGTGCTTTCTACAATAACATGAGTTCAGAAATTCAGAAAGAGAAGCTGCCAGCTGTGGTCAGTGAGACAGGACAGGAAAAAGTGAGCCCTTACGGAGGTATAGTTCCCCCAAAAGGACTATTCTTTTAAAAACACAACCCTAAATCTTTCCAGGAAACCAAAACACAGCCAAGCCTGCTCAGTAGGGGGGAAGAATCACATTTCCCCTTTCCTGACCAGAAGTTTAAAATTAACTAGAAACACTGCAATGACTGCCAGTAGCCAGTTGGCACTTTAAAAAAATTATAATTTTCCATGTTTAGAGTCTGAAAAATAGGGGATCGAAACAGCACAGCATTTAAAGAGGAGACAAAGGAGAAAGTTACCAGCTCCCTCTTGGGTCTTTCAAAGACCGCAGTGTCATCCCTGTAAAAGAGAGAGCAAGGTACTCACCTTTCTGTAAGAATGAACGACTCATCACCTTAAGCACTGAATTCTGAGAAAGCCTAGGTTCCTGAGCTCCCAGCCCAGGTTTCCTTACAACGCAGCCAAATGGCTTCGCAGAGTTCAGTTCTGCCGGGTGGGGGAAGGGAAAAAGGAGCAACAAAGTTCCTGCATGTCTTACCACCACTGTTTTAAAAAGAAATAAAGAAGAGTCACTAACCTTGCCTCCTGTCTGGGAAGCGAACCGGGCCTGGCTGAGGCTGTCTCCCATAGCAAAGCGCCCCAAAGTTAAGGAGCTGGGCCACCACGGAAAGGTTTGCAAGCCAGCTCCTCTGGGCACATGGCATGATTCAGTTGTTGGGGAGAAGAAAAGTCAGAAAAGTTTTAGCCCTCAGCTCCAGAAATCAAGTGCTCGCCTGTGGCCCAGCAGGAAGATGCAAGGGTGCATGGTTCGGGCGCGAGAAGGCAGCGACTGCAAAGCTGCCCGCGATCTCTCTGTGCTTTTTTAAGCAGAAAGGGGCTAGACACCTTTTTCCCCTCCCTCCTCCTGAAAGGGGAGTGATTCAGCTGACAGTGTCCGCTTTCGGTGGAGTGTGGAATGGTCCGGAGCGGGAGGGCGCAGTCCACCCGGGTCCCCACCCCTCCGCCTCCTGCATGCCCCTCGGCCTCGCAGCCCGCTTGGTGCATCTTCCTCCGGGACTCCCACCCCCGCGCGCTCCTCCGGCCCCGCCCCGAGCGCCGGGCCCAGCTGGCCGAGCCGGCCAAATAGGGGAGACCCGGGAGAGCCGCACTGGCCGCAGTCTAGGAAGCTGCGAGCGAGAGGCCCCCAAGCCACCCCCACCAGCGTGCTTAAATATACGCTCAAAATGATGAGAACAGAGTTGGGGCAGAGCGGGGCCCCACTCCCTCCATCCTTCCGCGATCAGCGCTGCCCCCTCCCATACTGTTCTCCTCCAAGTTCCTGAACTTTTCCCAACATCTCTCTATCAAGACTCCTCACCCACTCGGACCGCTCTGGGATTCTCTTCCACTGGAAAACCAATAGGCGATTTTTCTCTTTGCCAAGTCACACAAAGGGAAATGGACTGCGCTAATCTGCTAATGTGACCCTCATCTGTTCCACGAGGTGGCTGCAGCAAATGCCTGTGGGCCCCTCTGAGTCTGCCGGTCTCTATGTGGCTTTTCGGCTTTCAGAACCCCATCTTTCCTAGCCCATCTCCATTCACCAAAATGAAACCAGGAGAGTGGAGGAAGTAAGTCTGCCCAGAAAGGTGTTAAGGTATCTCCCCAGTTTCCCTGAACTGGCTGCCTTGGAGGGGGGCGTCCATTCATTCAGAGGCTCAAGCTTTTACGTCGGTGAGAGAATGCCACAATCCAGGACGCTTGCCAGGCATCTTGAGAATTTACTGGGCTAATCCAGCCAAGATTTTTCACCTCTGAGCTGAAACAGCCCTCCTTACTCCATTCAGGAAGAATTCGGCCCCAATATTGAGTTTTCCCTGACTGCCAGCCAACCACATGTGTTAATGAAGAGGTCTGGGATACCAACCTACTCAACCTTACACAGGGACAGAGCCGCCAAAGCAAACTCAGTGGCCCGAAAGGAAAGTGGTCCTCTCAGATCTGGAACACATGGGCACCAAGACTTTTAGAGGTATATCCCAGTTTCCTATTAATGCTGTTACAAGTTACCATACATTCAGTGGCTTGAAACAACTCAAATTTCTTATGTGACAGTTCTGGAAATCAGATATCTGAAACTGGTCTCACTGGGCTAAAAAAAAAAAAAAAAAAAAAAAAAAAATCAAGGAGTTAGCACAGCTGCATTCATTTCTGAAGACTCTAGGGGAGAATCTGTTGTCTTGCCTTTTCCAACTTCTAGAGGCTGCCTGAATTCCTCAGCTCATGGCCCTCTTCCCCCATCAAAGCTAGCAATGGCCCTTTGAGTCTTTCTCACATCACATCACTCTTCTTCCTCCCTTTTCCACTTATAAGGACCCTTGCTATTACATTAGACGTATCCTGGTTATCCAGGATACTCTCCTAATCAGCTGATTAGCAACCTTAATTCCATCTGCAACCTTAAATCCCCTTTGCATGTAACAGAACATGTTTTGTCGTCACAAGCAAGTCAAAGAACTACTCTGAGCCTTTTTTCTGTTACATAAGCATTAGGCAGCAGGATCACAACTGGAATTAAAAGATATTCAGATAACACAGGCATGATGATCTGCATTTGCAAGGGCATTGAAGAACCACTTTGGGCTAGAATTCTTTTTGTTTCTTTTCCTTTCTTCCTCTTCCCCTTCTTTGCTTCCCTTCACCCTTTCCTTGTTTCTCTCTCCTCCTTGTACTCCTCCTGTTTCTCTTCTTCTTCCACCTTTTTTTCTCCTGCTGTTCCTTTTAATAGCAAGCAAGATCCTGTCCAAAGGGCAAGATCACTCCTAGCTCCCAGGTCCTAGAGAAGAGATTTGTCTCTCAGGCAGAAACCTGAAGAACTCTGGAGAACTGCTGAGTTCCACCAATATCAGGGATGATACATTGAACACTCTAGCTTCACAGGTTAGCCTCTTCAACTCTAATGGCATTTCCCTTATTCTTTCTCCTATCTAGTCTCAAGACCATAACCAGAAATATCCATTATCCATAAGTCAACCAAGACTGAAATATTAAAATTATAAAATCCCACTAACGCTATGTATTCTGCCAGTCCTTCCAAACCTTTGTACCCAGTACTTTGGATCTTCAGCCTAGTAGGAACTTCTAGTCCCTTGATCTCCCATCTTTGGTTTTCTAATAATCAGCATCTCTCTGGGCTGACCACCTTTTCTGTCCAGTCATACCCTTTGATCCACCTCCTTAAACCAGTACATTCAACATCTCATATCTTCTTCATCAAAATCTAATTTTCTTTTACCCCACCTGCTGATTTTCTCTACTCTTTGTTTCCAAGTGCTATTGAAAAAACTCACATAATTGCATCTAATTGTGCATTAAGTCTCTCATAGAGAGACTTAATCCTCCTCAACTTTGCTTCTACTTAATGAGAAAAGGTAACAAATTCCTTGATGACCAAAGTTGGTAGCAATAAAAAAAGCCAACTACCTTTCCTGCCCACTGTAGATAGCAGAACTGTGAATCACTGCATAGTATCCAAACTACCCCTGAGCTTATACAAACATACTGCCCTTGAGGAAACACTGCAAAACCATGCAAGATTGCAGAGTTGAATGATAGCTAAGAATAGCAAGCATTTATTACATGCTGACTATATGCTTGGCTCTGTGCTAAAGACTATATGGGCATTGCTTTACTTAAACTTCATAAAAAACTTATTATGTGGGTACCATTAGTATCTTCATTTTATAGATGAGGAAGCAGACACTGAAAGGTTAAGTAACTTGCCTAGGATTAAGTGGCTATGTAAGTAAAATCAGGATGAAGCAGTAAAGTTCAGAGAAGTTAAGAGATGTAGCAAAACCACTAAGTCAATTCAAATACAGGTCTGTTTTACTTCAGGCCCCTAGTAATGTCCTCATCCACAAAGAGTGAAGAGGATTAGAATACTGACATATGGACATCATCAGAATGCCTTGGGTGGTAGTTTAGTTCATTGTAGTATTTTCCAAGTAAAAATGCAATTGTGACCCCAGATCTAAGATACCTCACAAAGAGCTCCCTCTGTGTCATTAGCAAATAAGGCAGAAAAAATGTTCATACTTTCCTAAGAAACCCTTAGGGTCACAAGGGATGGCTGAAGTTCAAGGAAAATTAGCTCAATGCATCTTTCAGAGCTTTCACTAGCATTGGAAAGACAAAATAAATTGACAGTGGCCCAAAAAACCCTGACTTGGCCCTAAGAATCACAAATGAATATGCCACAAAAAGAGACTTTACATCTGTTAATTCTGCCTAAATACCGCAACCATCATCTCATAATAATAATCATTGTGTTGAACATTACAGTTTTTAAGGTGTTTCTCCTAAGCAGGTCAAAGGGTAGAAGGGAGAAAAATCTTCATCTGACGTTATCAAGAGTAGTTAGACCTTAACTCCACCTGAAACTCAAAAAGTAGTGACTTCGAACATCATATTTAAATATTGTTGCCACATGTATTATTTTCTTTTAAATCTTTCTGCAACCAGATCTCACAAGAATTCACTCAAGTTACTGAGACCACAAAAGTCTCTTTTTTTTAACTCCACTTCCAACTTTGCTTTAAGTTTGAGATTATTTCCAAATTTTGTTAAACTATCAAATGTCATAGTCTGTTCTCATTCTTTATAATAATTTAAAGCTTGGTAGAGATGCTGTAGAAATTTTTGGAAATTAGGGAGGCCTATAATGACACGTTTATCTATTATATTCTAGAACTTAGCCAACTAAATGCCTATGTATGGTAGTTTTTGGTGCAACTGGGTAAAAGTGTCCATGCTGACAGCTGTGGATCTTACCATTATCATACTGGTCTCATGCTGGTCCTGAACCACATGGGCACTATCCCCTTTCTTTCATTCAACCTTAAAGATTAAATCTGAGTTAAAGAACAGTGTGCCCATTTTTTCCCATGGAAATGAAGAAATGAAGGATGAAATGTATCAGGGACACTTTCAGCACTACCCATTTAGCAAAAAGAAAATACTCCATTTATTTATTCAACAAATATTATTGACTGTCTACTATGTCTAGGTACTGAGAATGGAGCAATGAATAAAATAAGAGTCTCTTTTCTCATACATGCATGCGTACACTCTAGTGTGGGCTTGTGGGAGGTAGATAGAAAATAAACAAGTAAATATAGAATATGTGCTATAGTGATAAATGCAATGGATAACAATAAGCAGGCTAAGGAGAATAGGGAGTGATTGAGAGGGATAGGTTACAATTTTATATGAGGGGGTCAAGAATGGTCTCTCTAATAAGATGCTATTAGTAGCAACCTGAAGCAAGTAAGAACCTGAGCAAAATAGACATCTAGGAGAAGAATATTCTAGGCTGGGAAAAAAGTAATAGCAAAGACCTTCAATTGGGAATAAGTAGAAACATGCTTGGAGAGCCCAAGAAAAGCAAGGAGTTTGGTGTGGCTGGAGTGTGTGGGCAAGGGTAGAATGATGGTAGAAGTGGGGAGGTTGTGTATGTTCTTAGAGACCATAGTGAAAACTCTGAATTTTACCCTGAGCAAGTTAAGAAGCACTGAGGATTTTGCATAGAGGAGTGACAAGAACTGACTTAGGAGTTAAAAGGATCTCTTTGGGTGCTGGGTTGAGAATGACTGCAGAGAGGTAAAGGCAGATGCACAGAGAGCAGTTAGGAGGTTGTTGGATTAACCTGGGCAAGAGATAATGGTGGATTAGATCAGGTGGTAGCAAAAGGCAGGGAGAATTAATCAGATTCTGGATTTATTCTGAAGGTAGAACCAACAGGACTTTCTGATTATTTGGATGTGTGGCACAAGAGAAAGCAAGAAGTCACAGATGACTAAAAGGTTTAGCATTGCCAGTAATTAAGATGGGGACGATGGTAAGTAGAAAATATTTGGTGGGAAAAATCAGAAATTCAGTTTGAGACATGTTTAGATGTCTCTTAGATATCCAAATGGAAATGTCAAGTAGATTGTTGGATATACAAGACTGAGCTTCAGATAGAAGTCCAGGTTGGAGGTATCCTTTTGGAAGTCAGTAGTCACATGGATGAGAGTACCTATGAGTGAATTCAGCAGACAAGAAAGTAGACATGGGGACTAAACTCTGAGGTACTACAATATTTAGAGTTATAGGAAATAAAGAGAAATCAGTAAAGACCAAGGAGTGAGCAATGACATAAGAAGAGACCCAAGACAGCATGTTATCTTTGAAATCAAGTGAGAAAGGAGCCGTTATTCAATAGTTGAAACTGGAGTAAGAGCTGGAAAGGAGTCCTGGCTCTTCCTACTAAGCTGCATGGAAGACAAAAATGGAAGAGTGACACCAAAGACTGAGTCTGATCAGTTAAGAAACAGTAACTCCACATACCAATAAATGCAGTGCGATCAATGTCCTTGAAATCTGTCCAGATTAGAAATTCCCTCATGGCGAGTGTTGTCAGGAAGAGATGAGAGTACTAAGGAATGTCCACAGTCCCAGTTTACCCCATTCTTTATGTTCTCTTAACTCACTGAGTTCAACCAGAAGCCTAAGAGAGCCTGGAGTGTGCCTCTCCTCCTCGGAGCAGGAGACCAGCTGAGGGTCAGGGAGTTCTGCTGTGATCTGAGAGAGCCACTGCCTCTATTTTTCACTGTTCTTTGGTATCCTCCTGGGATCACTGAGAGGAAGACATCAGCTGCGCCCTCAAGAAAGTTAGAAGTGAGTAAATTGGATTAGTTCAGGTAGCAGTAACAAGATACAGTCAGGCGTCACTTGATGGAGATGCATCATGTAAAATGTGTCTGTAAGTTATTTTCATCATTGACAATGATCAAGTCACCTAACAACTTACAGAAACCTAGATGGCATAGTCTACTGTACACCTGCGATACATTATATGACCTATGACTCAGTCTACAAGCCTATTTAGCACATTACTGTACTGAATACTGTAAGCAATTATAACACAATGGGAAGTATTTGTGTATCCAAACATATCTAAATATAGAAAAAGTACAGTTAAAATACAGTATAAAAGATAAAATGTGGCACATCTTTGTAGAGCAGCTCCATTATAATCTAATGAGACCACTGTCATATATGCAGTCCATTGTTGACCAAGTTGTTGTTATGCAGTGAATGACTGTATCATACTAGTACCTACTCTTTTTTTTCAGCTTCATTGAGGTATAATTTAACACAGAATAAGCTGAACATATTTAAAGTGCACACTTTTATAAATACTGAGATGAATACACCTGTTAAATAATCATCACAATACATTTTGACATATATATATACCAGAAATTTTCTCCTGCCCCTTTGTAATCCCATTCTCCCATCTCTACTTGCGTCACCACCAACCACAGTCAGCCACTGTTCTGTTGTCTGTTACTGTAGATGAGTTTGCATTTTCTACAATTTTATGTAAATAGAGTCTACGGTATGCACTTACTTTTGTCTGCCTGCTTTAACTTGGCATACTCACTTGAGATCTGTGGATATTGTGTGCCAATACATTGGTCCTTTTTATTTCTGAGTTGTATTCTATTTTATAGATATACCACAATGGGTCTATTCATTCACCTCCTCATTAAATATCTATTGACCATGAGAAAAATTATGGAGGGAAAACATGATCAAGGATGCCTAGCCTAGAAGCGAGCAGATGCATGCATACCACTATTCATGTTAAATATCTTTCCCTGGAGTCGAGGAGGCAAGGACCCCAAGTGCTCCAACAACTGCATGTCAATGGACAGTACATGTTTATCCTCAGGATAAATCATGTTGGGCCAGATGCAGTGACTCACATCTGTCATTCCAGCACTTTGGGAGGCTGAAGCAGAAGGATCACTTGAGCCCAGAAGTTCAAGACCAGGCTGGGCAACATACGGAGATCCCTTCTCTACCAAATAAATAAATAAATAATAAATAAATAAATAAATAAATAGCTGGGCATGGTGGTGCATGCCTGTAGTCCCAACTACTCAGGAGGCTGAGGTGGGAGAATTTCTTGAGCCTGGGAGCTAGAGGCTGAAATGAGCCATGATCGCACCACCATACTCTAGCCTGAGCAATAGAGCGAGAACTTGTCTCAACAACAACAAAAAAAAAGTGACTTTAAAAGATACACATTAACAAAAAATCAGCTTTGAAGTTAACCCTAGATTAAGATTAAAGACTTCCTATGGCTTTGTTGAGTCTCAACACAGCTTGACCACACTGCTAGAGAGAAGTGTAGGTTATCTCCACAACCACAAGATGAGCATTGGCAGCACTTTGATTCTTTGGAGCACAGAAATGCAGACTCTGTGGTCTCAGGCATTCCTGCCTCTGCTAACGCCTTTATCCATCTCTGCCATGCTCTACAAATGGTGCCCACCTTGCCGGGGGCGGGGCAGGGAGGCCTCCTTTGTTACTTTATAGCCCCTCTGTGTGTTACAGATAACACTTGACATACTGAGTTACTTGTTTTGCTCTCACCTGAAATCTGCACCAAGTCTCTTGGGAGGCCTCCAAGATCAAAGGGTTGTACTGATTTAGCCACTGCTTCCTAGAGTAAAGCAGTAGCCAGAATCAGATTAAAGTGTTGTGATTCAGCTTTTGAAGGCAAGAGTGGCGATATATCTCTGAATAACCTGATGGAGTCTTTGAAAGCCAGTGTGAGAAAATCAGGTCCACTGGTTATGTTGATTGAATACACAGGTTATTATGTAAGGCAGAGGGAAGTCTGTGAAGAACTCACAAAAAGGAGTGATGCCACCAAGTAGGGAATTAGAAAGCAGGCAACTGAGCTGCCTTTCGTACAGTGAGATTCGAGTTCATTAGATGCTGATGATTGATTTTCTACTGATTATAAACTGTAGGTACAGAGAATATGTTTTATTCATTTCTGCATTTCCCTCAAAGATGAGTCTGGTGAATAAATACTTGATTAGAGGATGGGTGTGTGGGAGGATGACCTAGTGGGGAACATTCTGGGGAAGGATCAGGGCTTTGAGGCCCCCTATTAAAAAGAGTTGGTTTCCTCGCCGAACTCCCACCTGACCTTGGGAAACAGATTCTGGAGTTAGTGTTAGACTATTTTCTCCTCTCTCTGCCTTCAGGAATAAACTACTTTGCAGACTTTCTCAAAGCAAAAGTACCTATTTAAATCATCAGTCACTTAAGCAAGAAGAGGTTTGTGAATATTGACCTAAGGGCCACTTGTTATACCAGACACCTCCACAGAAGGTGAGGCATGGCTGCTGCTCAGGAGCTTTTGCACTGTTCTGGACACACCCTCTGTCATTTCTACATGTGGGTCTGGCTCCAGTATCTAAGACTATAAATGAGAAAAAGTAGCCAGTGGCCGGGGCTCTGCTGGTAAGGATGTGGCCACTGAGACCCAATATCTCATGTACTAAGAGTTGTTTTGGGGGAAAGGGTACAATATCTATAATTTACCTCAAAATATTTTATTGTCAGTTATTCTTGCGTGTTACTTTTACACCCTAGAAAAAAGAGCCCAGGTGTAATGGGTCGCACCTGTAATCCCAGCACTTTGAGAGGTCGAAGTGGGCAGATCACTGGAGCCCAGGAGTTTGAAACCAGCCTGGGAAACATAGCAAAACCCCATCTCTACAAAAAATACAAAAATTAGCCGGGTATGGTGGGTCACTCCTGTAGTCCCAGCTACTCAGGAGGCTGAGATGGGAGGATCACTTGAGCCTGGGGAGGTTGAAGCTACAGTGAGTCATGATCACACCGCTACACTTCAGCCTGGGTAACAGAGTGAGATCCTGTCTCAAAAAATATATAAATATACAAGTACATATTTTTTAAAAGAATATGGGCTAGGTGTTGTGACTCATCCCTGTAATCCCAACACTTTGGGAGGCCAAGGCAGGAGGATCACTTGCACTCAGGACTTTGAGACCAGCCTGGGCAACATAGTAAGACCTTGTCTCTACTAAAAAAAAAATAAAAATTAAAAAAAAGAATATGAACCCAGAGAATGGTGAAGTAATATGTAATCAAAAGTTTATGCTACAAGTCAGCAACTGAAAAATCCTTCAACTATCTTTATCTCTGATAAGTACCAGATGTTTCTTAACTAGAATGTTTAAGACATCTGGCTTGACTGAGATATTATAGAGACAATCCCCAAACTTATAAACAGGATATAAAAAAAGGGATTTCTGCTTTTAATCTTAATGGAGTAATAGGGATGCAATTTGCCCTCTCAACTCAAACAAGTAAAAACTAATGGGCAAAATACATAAAACAACATGTTTCAGACATTGGGCAACTAGCAGCATGGGGCAATAATTCCTGAGAAAAGGCAAACAAGTGATATGAGACCAACAATTAACCAGCTTACTTTCTAGAGAGACCTTCCAGGTTGTAGTGCTGGCAGGGAAGGGTAGAATCCCAAACAGCTCAATGGTATCTCTGAGTTGGAGTCAGCTAAGAACCGGAGGAGGCCAAAGTGGCTAGGAGTTTGCACAGGAGACTGCAGAAAAGGAAGGACTTGCCCAGAGAGGAGAGAGCTACATATACAAAGAGTTCCAGAAATGTCTAGAGGTTTCCCTTCAAACCTTTAACTGAGCATTGCTCACCCTCTGCATGTGTGGAAACTACCTGAGACAGGAGGGAAAAAGGCAATGCTAGAAAGCTTCAGGTGGAATAATGCCAGTGATTATATAGGGCCAGAAACAATTTGTTGCCCCCCACAGCCAAACTGGAAAAAACCTTCTAATATACAGGCATCAGAATATTGCTTCAGTAATGAGGCAAAATTAGACCTGGAATAAAAGTTGCTCTGGTCTCACAGTTTACAAAAGCAAATCTTCAAAGGACCAAATTTCATAAGTAATGGAAATGTGACCCAAAGTTCAAGAACCAAGTGCAAGCATATTTAAAGAAATGTTTTAAATATCCAGCATCCAACAAGGTAAAATTTACTGTGTGTCATTCAATAAAAATAATTGCCTGGCATAAAAAGCAGAAAATACAGTTCAAAATAAGGAAAAAAGCCAATCAACAGAAACGGACCCAGAAATGACACTGATAAGCATTAGTAGCTAAAGATATTTTTAGAGTTGTAACAATTTTATTCTATAAGTTTAAGAAAGTAGAAGAGCATGTTGAGGAAAGATATGAGAGATATGAAAAAAACCCAATTCCAAACTTCTAGGGATGAAGAAAACAAAATCTGAGATGAAAACTGCTCTGCTTCATATTACACTGGTATTAACAGTTGATTAGACACTGCAGAAGAAAATATTAGTAAATTTGAAGACATAGAAACTATCCAAAGTGAAATACACAAGGAAAAAGACTGACAAAAAAAACTGCATCAAGGAGCTATGGAACAACTCCAAGAAGCCTAATTTGTATGTAATTGAAGTCCACCAAAGGGTTAAGGGGGAACAAAGACTATTCAGAGAAATAATGGTCAAAATTTTTCACAAATTGAAGGCTATAAACCCACATATCCAAGAAGTTTAATGAATCTCATGCACAAGAAACAAAGAAAACTACCCCAAAGAGCATCACAATCCAATTGCTCAAAACCAGTGATAAATGGAAAATCTTAAAAGCAGCCAGAAAAATAAGACATATTACATGTAGAGCAAAAAGGAAAAATGAAAGAAATTTTCACTTAAAACATTACAAGCCAGAAAACAGTGGAGCAACAGCTCTGAGGTATTAAAAGCAAAAAAAAAAAAAAGTTAAAATTCTATAATCAGTAAAAAAATACTTTCAGACTCTAAGATGAAATACGTTTTCTGGGACACACAAAAGTCAAAGTAATTCAAACAAAAACAGACTTACACATACATTGTTGTCTGCACAGAGTACTGCGTCGTGAACCATCTGTGGGTCTCTCAGCCGTGAATACCAGCACCTGTTCCGGTGGAGGTGGCAGGGGAGTGAAATGGACTCTGTGAGAGTCCTTCGTTTTGGTTGTTTAATCCACTATTTTTGTGCTGCTTGCCTCCTGCCAGGAGGTGGTGCTTTCCGGAAAGCATCGCTGTAGTAGTGTGGAGAGGGACCGGTGGTGGGCAGGACCCTAGAACTCCCAAGAGTATATGCCCTTTGTTTTCAGTGACCAGGGTGGGTAGGGAAGGGCCATTGGGTGGGGGCAGGGCTAGGCATGTCTGAGCTCAGACTCTCCTTAGGCTGGTCTTGCTGCAGCTGCTGTAGGGGATGGGGTGAGGTTTCCAGGTCAATGGAGTTATGTTCCTGGGAGGATTATGGCTGCCTCTACTATGTCATGCAGGTTTCCAGAGAAGTAGAGGAAAGCCGGCAGTCACAGGTATCACCCAGCTCCCATGCAAACCGAAGGGCCTGTCTCACTCCCACCATGCCCCACCTTCCTGCGACAGCACCGTGTCTGTTTCCAGGCAGTGGGTGAGCAGGGCTGAGAGCTTGCCCCAGGCTACCCACCTCTCAGCTGCAAAAGCAAGCATGGCTCTCCTTCTTCCTCAGCCTGTGGAGTCTGCACACTTGATTCATGCCCTCCCCTGAGTTCTGGCCAGAGGCTTCTCAATCAGTTCAAATTGTTACAAAGTTCAGCTGGAGATTTCCTTTTCCCTGTGGACTTTTTCCAGTGTCTCCGGCCACCCTCCCAAAGGACCCCTGTGAGGCCAGGCAGAAATGCCTTGCTAGAGGACCCACTGAATTCACAGGGCTTTCCCTGCTGCTTCCTCTACCCCTGTATTTCACTCTGCTTTCTCAATTGACTCAGCTCCAGGTGAGGTCAGAATCTTCTCCGGTTATCTAGACCTTCAGTTTCAGGTGTGTGCTTAGGGGCAGATGAGCTCCCTTTCCCACTTCCAGTTTGGGCACTCACAGTATGTGGGGTGTCTCCCAGGTCCTGCAGAAGCAATCTGCTTCCTTCAGAGGGTCTGGGGATCCTCTCAGGTTTTCTGATTTATTCCTGCAGTTGTTCTGGAGGAAAAAATCACATTGGGAGCCTCCACATGCTACTCTGTCTGTCTGAGTTCAGGCTGCAATATATCCTGCCTCTCATCTGCCATGATCCAGATTTACACATACATTGTTAATTGACTTTAATAAATAGTACCAAGTCAATTCAATGGATGAAATAATCACTTCAATAAATGATGCTGGAACAACTGGGTAATTATATACAAAAATTTACCTTGATCTTCAATTCACGCCTAATTCAAATATGAATTTAAAAGGGATTATAAGGCTGGCCACGGTGGCTCACACCTGTAATCCCAGCACTTTGGGAGGCCGAGGTGGGCAGATCACCTGAGGTCAGGAGTTCAAGACCAGCATGGTCAACAAGATGAAACCTCATCTCTACTAAAAATACAAAAATTATCTGGGCATGGTGGAAGGTGCCTACAATACCAGCTACTTGGGAGGCTGAGGCATGAGAATCACTTGAACCCAGGAAGCAGAGGTTGCAGTGAGCCAAGATTAAGCCATTGCACTCCAGCCTGGGCAAAAGAGTAAAATTCCATCTCAAATAAATAAATAAATAAATAAAAATAAAAATGGAAGAGAGGGGGGATTATATTTATTTTTCAATAGAAATTTAAGAGTTAAATATATGCAACATCAGAATAAACTTTAGCAGAAATTCTGAGTGAACCTGGGTTTGGAAAATATTTTAAAAATATAACCCAAAAACTTTCATAGTTTCTAAAGATAAGAAAGAAAAATATATATATGCTAAAAGCACAAACTCTAAAAAAAAATAAGTAAATTACTTGGACTTCATCAAAATTAAAAACTTTTGCTCTTGAAAAGACACTGCTATGAAAATGAAAAGTTGATGCCCGGGCATGGTGGTTCATATCTGTAATTCTAGCACTTTGGGAGGCTGAGGTGGGTGAATCATGAGGTCGAGTTTGAGACTGGCCTGACCAACATGGTGAAACCCTGTCTCTACTAAAACTACAAAAATTAGCCAGGCATGGTGGTGCATGCCTGTAATCTCAGCTACTCAGGAGACTGAGGCAAGAGAATCACCTGAATCCAGAAGGCGGAGGTTGCAGTGAGTCGAGATGTCGAGATTGTGCCACTGCACTCCTGCCTGGGCAATAGAGCAAGGCTCCATCTCAAGAAAAAAAAAAAAAAGAAAAAGAAAAGAGGGGGAGGGGAGAAGAGGAGGGGAGGGAAAAGGTGAATCAAGGACTAGAAAAAACTATTTGCAAAACATGTATCTTAAAAATTATATAAATTGTTAACATGAAAAGATCTCTCACTACTAAATGAATAAAACACAACCAATAAAAATGGACAAAATATTTAAATGGACACTTCAGCACAAAAGATTCATACATGCCAAATAAACACATGAAAAGACTGTTAACATCATTAGTCATTAGGGAAATGCAAATTAAAACCACAATGAGATATTGTTATGCAGTGGAAAGGCTAAAATTTAAAAGGCTGACCATACCAAGTATGGATATCTTGATATGTAGGAACTGAACTCTCATACACTGCTTGTAGGAATGTAAATGGTATAACTACTTTTGAAAATAGTTTGGCAGTTTCTTGAAAAGTTGCATATACACCTACCATGTGACCTAACCATTCTACTCTTTGGTATTTACTGAAGAGAAATGACTGCGTATATCCACACAAAGATTTATATACAAATGTTTATAACAGTTTCATTTGTAGTAGCCCAAAGCCGGCAATAATTCAAACCTATCAACAGTTGAAAGAATAAACAAACTGTGATATATCCTTATTGTGGAATAACACTCAACAATAAAAAGGAGTAAACTATGTTGCAGGAAATCAGGGACCCCAAACGGAGGGACAAGCTGGAGCCATGGCAGAGGAAACATAAATTGTGAAGATTTCATGGACATTTATCACTTCCCTAATAATACTCTTATAATTTCTTATGCCTGTCTTACTTTAATCTCTTAATCCTGTTATCTTCATAAACTGAGGATGTATGTCACCTCAGAACCCTGTGATGATTGCATTAACTTTACTAATTGATTGTAAAACATGTGTGTTTGAACAATATGAAATCAATGCACCTTGAAAATGAACAGAATAACAGTGATTTTGGGGAACAAGGGAAGACAACCATAAGGTCTGACTGCCTGCAAGGTCGGGCAAAAAAGCCGTATTTTCTTCTTGCAGAGAGTCTATAAACAGATGTGCAAGTAGGAGAGATATCACTAAATTCTTTTCCTAGCAAGGAATATTGATATTTAATACTCGGGGAAAAGAATTGCTTTCCTTGGGGGAGGTCTATAGACAGCTGCTCTGGGAGTGTCTGTCTTATGCGGTTGAGATGAGGACTGAAATATGCCCTGGTCTTCTGCAGTACCCTCAGGCTTATTAGGGTGGGGAAAGAAACACTCCCTGGTAAATTTGATATCAGACCAGTTCTCTGCTCTTGAACCCTGTTTTCTGTTGTTTAAGATGTTTATCAAGACAATACGTGCACAGCTGAACACAGACCCTCATCAGTAACTCTAATTTTGCCTTTTGCCCTTTTATCTTTGCTTTTGTCCTTGCCGTATTTCCTCAGAAGCATATGATCTTTGTGACTTACTCCCTGTTCGTACACCCCCTCCCCTTTTGAAATCCCTAAGAAAAACTTGCTGGTTTTGTGGCTAAGGTGGGCATTATGGACCTACCAATATGTGATGTCACCTCTGGCAGCCCAGCTGTAAAATTCCTCTCTTTGTACTCTTTCTCTTTATTTCTCAGATCAGTCAACACTTAGGGAAAATAGAAAGAACCTATGTTGAAATATTGGGGGCAGGTCCCCCCAGTAAAACTACACTCAGTAGCATGGATAAATTGCAAAATAATTATGCTCAGTGAAAAAAAAAAAAGCTAAATTTTTTCTAAAGCACAAAGCAAGGATATATATGATTCCATTTATATGAAATTCTAGGTTAAGCAAACTATAGTGATAGAGGCAAATCAGAATGAGTGAGTTTGAAAGAGAGACAGATTACAAAGGGGCAAGAAAAAACTTCAGGCATGTTAAAATCAAGTGTTTAAAAGCATATGCACTTTATTATGTGTGAATTATATTGCAGTTTTAAACATGTTTTTAGAATCTAGAAAGTAGTTCATCTTTGTAACTGGCACCATTGACCTGATTGATAAATAGATTTATGTCAAGTCTGTGGTTTTAGAATGTTTTTACTATTTGACTGAAGCTCTATCACTAGCCGTATCTTGCTGATAACACATTGTCACATTTTCCTGAGGTAAATCCTCAATGCTAGATGTTAGCTAGATTCATCAAGCCTGCAGAAGAATGGTTTTGGTTTGCATTTCCCTAATGATTCATGATATTGAGCATTTTTTCACACACCTGTTGGCCATTTGTATGTCTTCTTTTGGGAAATGTTTATTCAGGTCTCAATTACCATATGATCCAGCAATCTTATTACTGGGTATATATCCAAAGGAAATGGAATCAGTATGTCGAAGAGATATCCGCACTCCTATGTTTGTTGGAGCACTATTCACAATAGCCAAAATATGGAATCAACCTAAGTGTCTAACAGCAGATAAATGGATAAAGAAAATGTGGTAGATAAACACAATGGAATACTATTTGGCCATAAAAAAAAAAAAATGAAATTCTGCCACTTGGTACAACATGGGTGAACCTGGAGGATATTGTGTTAAATGAAATAAGCCAGGCCAAAAAGACAAATATCATATGATCTCATTCATATGTGGAATCTAAAAAAGTTGATCTCATAATAGTAGAGAGTACAATGATGGTTACTAGAGACTAGGGTGGTTAGGGGGAAGAGGGGATGGGAAATGTTGGTCAAAGGATGCATAACTACAGTTAGATAGAAGGAATAAATTTCAAGAGATCTACTGTATGGCAAGGTTTTTATACTTGATGATATACTATATTCTTAAAAGAGAGTAGATGTTATATGCTTTTTCCACAAAAATGATAAAATGAGGTAATACATTTGTTAATTATCTAGATTTAACCATTCCACAATGGATAAATACTTCAAAACATCATATTGTATACAATAAAAGCATAAAATGGTGCCAATTTTTTTAACTTCTTAAAAAATACATAATAAAAAGAACTTAGAAGCTATACATAAAAAGTCAGTCTAAGTTAGTTTGCAATGATGGAGGTGGGAAGAGTGTAGGGGCTGATATTCAAAAGCACTCCTCAATGACTTTGTAGTGGTTAGACCTATGTGCAAATGCTGCAGTCGTTCCTCTGATCATTGTAAACAAACAAGAAAAAGAATGGGAATGTGAGCTCTTGGACTGAATATGAGGCCACTAGAAGCATCTAGGATTGGAGTTCCCAGTCCGTCTTTGATTGAGTCACACACGGGCCTAGGAGGTAACAGGGAGTTAAAATTCCTTGTGTCATTCTTAAAAGACAGCAGAGGATCTGGGGCAATGCTTTTTAACCTCAGCTGCATATTAGAATAACCTGCAAAACTTTGCAAAAATAACATGTGGATCTTAATCCAGACCTACAAAATCCAAATTCCTAGGGGGAGGAACCCAGAGTTTGGAATGTTTTTAAGCTCCTCAAGAGATTCTAAGACAGCTAAGAAAACAACGCATCAACAGTTTATTCTGTGGCAGAATAACCAATTGGAAAAATTTTATTGCATTTTGGTTTTTTCTTTCATGGATATTCATAACCTTAGGAAAAACAGCCAAGGTCCACGCCTGCTCCCCTCCCCCTAATCCCTCACATCCTTACATCCTTATTGTCTTTTGCCTGAACTTTATTTAAGGGGAATAGTAATAACTAATTCATTCATTCCTTCCTTCCTTCCTTCCTTCCTTCCTTCCTTCCTTCCTTCCTTCCTTCCTTCCTTCCTTCCTTCCTTCCTTCCTGTATTCCTTCCTTCTTTCTCGATGTGTTTCAGAGTGGGAGTTGGGGAAAGGCTACTTCTTTGTTTTAGAACAGTGATTCTCAAACTTCAATGTATCAAAATCACCTGGTAGTCTTGTGAAAACCTAGATTGTTGGGTCCCAGGCCCAGAGTTTCTGATACAGTAGATATCAGGTATGGGCAGAGTGTGCATGTCTAGAAACTTCCAGGTGATTTGGAGCACATTTTGACAACCACTATATTAGATGGTTTGCCATGATTAGGTTGAATTATTTCTCAACGGTCAAATGGACGAGTTCAATAATTTAAAAAAGAAGTGCTAAAATCCAAGAGGTCATGAACTGTAGGGACTGGGATAGAAGAGTGGTTGGAGACTTAGAAGAGTTCAAAGCTTGCCTCCGTGCTTTCCTGAGTGAGGAGGCCTACACGGGTGTCAATAGTAAGTGGGCATATGGGATCATCCCACTGAGACACTCAACAGAGGTGACCAGGGCTGACCTCAACATAAAAAGAAGCTGCCAATGGAGCTGCACAATTTGTTAGGCCATTCAGACGTGACACGCAACAACATCGGCAGGGTGCCTGCGTGGCACCAGAGCCAGGGTCCTCTCTCTCTTTCCGACTGCATGAGGCCTAGGGTACAGCTGAAGAGGAACAGGCTACCAGAGATGATTGGTCTTGATGTCTCTCCAACTTAGTTAGAGGAGCCTTAACCCAGCCTGAATTTAATTTAGAAAAATAATGAAATGTGATCAATGTTGTCCTCTGAACACTATGGAGTAGTCAAGACCTGTTTTAATATCTTCTGCTGAAACAAGGCCCCATTAACTCTTTGACTAGGAAGCATGGTTGTTACCCTGATTCCAGTGGCCCCCTCAGCTGGGGCAAAGTTCAGGTGGGATACTGCTTCCCACACACGGAGAATGAAAATTGCCAGGTAGTGAGCGTGCGGAATGTGGAGAGGACCAGAGAAGCATTTGAAACGGAGCTCACAGGTTGCTGCAGGGTATTCTAACTGTAAATGCATTCTCTGTATTAAGTGGGTGTTAGTGGTTAGGAAAGAAATGGAATTAATGTCTCATTCATAGGTTCAAGCTGCATATGATTTTCTAGGCATATGTCAGGAGCTGGGGATACAAAGGTGGATGAGATATGACTACAGTACTCAAGAGGTATTCGGTTTAGAGAAGGGGTGATCATTTATTATTGTGTATGTCTAAGGCAGTAATAGGTACCATAATAAATATTCATGCAAAGTTCAATGGCAGCACAGAAAGAGTAATTCATTCTGTCTAGGGAATATTGGGAATAAGAGAATCCTTCAAAGAAAAAACAATGTGTGAGTTGAATCTTGGAGAATAATTAGTAGTTTACCAGACAACAGGGACAGAAGAAAAATGTCTATCTGAGCAAAAAGAGTGATGGGGCAGGCAAAGAAGAGAGGGAGATTGCTTCAAAATGTAGGGAATGACCAGTGGGCTAGTGTCAGCACAATTCAGTGTTTTGGTATTGCAGCTGGTGGGGAAAGGTTGACAAGAGGATATAATAGAGGGTGGGACCATATTGAGAAGACCCCATATTCATATTCCACTGGTATGAGGGAATTGAACAGTATTAGTTTTAAAAAATGTTTATATGTCTTCATACTTACAGGTTAACCACTGTCCCGAGAGCACTAAGTAACCCCTGCCCCAGGCTGCTCTCATCCTCTCCTGAGATCCCCTTCAAGCATCTATCATCTGGCAACTAGAAGGTTAATACTTGACATTGCAGAAACTCTCCATGTACTACTCTGCTCCTATCTTCAAAATTTTCATACTTCTTTTTTTTTCCCATGTAAGTAGTTTATTTGTCTTCCTCCAGTATTTTTTCATTTGGAAGATTAGATGTTTAACCTCTCATCTTTTTAAAAATATGCACATACAACTCTACACTTCCCTCTAAGCACTGCTTTAGTTGCAACCTACCAATATTGATGTTTCACATTTCTATTATGGTTTAGTTTAAAATATTTTTTAATTTCTCTTGTTAATTTTTCTTTCACTTATAGGTTGCTTAAATGTGTGGCTTAATTTCAAAACATTTGAGGGATGTCTATTTATCCTTCTTTCATTGATTACTAGTTTAATTCTACTGTGCACAAAATACATACTCTGTCTGATATCAATCCTTTGAAATTTTTTGAAACTTGATTTTGGCCCAGCATGTGGTCTCTTTTGATGAATGTGCTATGTATCCTTGAAAAAAGTGTATATTTTCTGTTTGTTGAGAGTAGGGTGTAGAACTTACCCTTAGGATGTGTTCCTTCTGGAGTTTCAACCAAAAGCTTAGACAAATTACTTGTGCCCTTCCACTTTAACAGATTGGAACTTCAATCTCTGTTGCCCCAGCACTGCATAGTTGTTGAAATATCTGCTTAGATATTTCCCTCCAACTCCTGTTTTCCACAGGTTATCATGATATTCTGCCCTGCTGTGCTACGCAGTGTTTAAGATGTCGCCCGTGACCCATGCACTCTTGTGTGGCCCTCTTCTCTTTGAGTGTGGACTGGACTTATTTGAGTGTGGCCCCCTCCTCTTTGAGTGTGGACTCTCCTTTAAAGAAGACGACATGGCAGAAGTATTGGGAGTGTCTGTGCTGATAGGAGGTTATAAGAAGACTATAGCTTCTTTGCTAAGCACTGTCTCCCTATCACATCACACACTCTGGTGGAAGCCAGTTGCCACACTGTGAGGCAGCCCGAGGAGAATCCCACGGGGTGAAAGATGGAGACCTGCCATGTAAGTGAGCTTAGAATTAGTTTCCTCTGCCTATCAGTCAAGGCTTCACATAAAATCATAACCCTAACTGATAGCTCAACTGCAACCTCATGAGACAGAGACTTTGAGCTAACGGCATTATGCTGCACCTGGATTCTTGACTCATAGAAAGTGTGCAATAATAAATGTTCATCGTTTTAAGCCATAAAGTTTTCATGTAATTTGTTATTATGCAAACAGTAACTAATACAAAGTATTACCAGTGGAAATTAAGAGAAGTAAATAGATTCAAGAAAAAATAATTTTTTGAGATCATGCTAGCAGAACCTACTAGGTCAGGTTAGATTTGGTATAAAGGAAAATGAGAAATAAAGAATTATTCTTGGGATTTTAGCTTACACAGATAAGGGAATGGTAATGCCACTAAGCAAGATTGAGAAATCTGAAGGAAAATCAGCAACCATGTGGGAATATCAAGTAGCAATTGAATAGACAACTCTGGAGTTCTGGAGGTAAAGGACTGCAAGTATAGATTTGGGATAATAAGGGTATCAGCCTCACTGGTTGTGATCACTAGGTGAGCTGATGAAGATGAAACCCTTTGCACGGTGTGCACAGTTGTTACCTGTGGTAGGTAGAATTGTGCTCCCCAAAAAGATATGTTCAAGTCCTAACCCCTGGTATCTATAAATGTGACCTTATTTGAAAATAAGGTCTTTGTAGATGTAATTAGTTGAAATAAGGTCATATTGGATTATCGTGCGCCTTAGTTCAGCTGATGGCCTCATATAAAGAGAAAACAGAGACACAGAGATACACACAGAAATGACTGTGTCATCTGAAGTCAGAGACAGAGATTGGAGTGATGGGACGGTATGATAGTCTGTTTTGTGTTTCCATAAAGGAATACCTGAAGCTGGGTAATATATAAAGAAAAGAGATTTATTTGGCTCACAGTTCTGCAGGTTGTACAAGCATGGCACTAGAATCTGCTTGGCTTCTGCAGTGAAGCCTCAGGAAGCTTGTACCCATGGCAAAAGAAAGGGGGAACAGGCGTGTCACATGGCAAGAGAGGGAGCAAGAGAGATAGGAGGAGGTGCCAGGCTCCTTTAAACAACCAGCTCCCTCATGCATTAACTGATCAAGAGCTCACTTATTACCATGGCATGGGCACCAAGCCATTCGTGAAGGATCCATCCCTATGACCCAAACACCTCTCACCAGGCCCCACTTTAACATTGGAAGTCACATTTCAGCATGAGATTTGGAGGGGACAAACATCCAAACCATATCAGATGGGTTCTCCCTGAGGGCCTCCAGAAGAAATCAACCCTGCCAATGCCTTGCTTTCTGACTGTAGTTTCCAGAACTGTGAAAATAAAATTTCCGTTGTTTTAAGCCACTCAGTGTGTAGTAACTTGTTACAACAAGGCTATAAAACTAATAAAGTGTCCCAATAAATGTGAATGGTCATCATGGCTTCTATTATTATCCATATTGTATCATTGTTGTCATTGTTATATGTCCAAACACCTAAGGCATTACTTTGTATATGTAAGAACTCAATTCACAATTGTAGTAGGATAAAAGATTTGTCATATGTGTAGATTAAAAAGAAGTAATGCAGTGTGAGGGGCAGCCACACATACACCAAAGGGGTCTTGAAAGAATAGATTCTTTTCCTTCCTATCTGAAAACCCACTTTGCATGTAAAATTTCAGGATCTAGAAGTTCTGATTATATATCTCCTCTTTAACTTGATTCCAGGAGTGATTTTCTGTCCTCTAATCCAGATCCACATAAATTATTCCTCCGTACTACAGTCTTCCAAAACAAACTATCCATGTGACTACAGGCTCCTCCAAACCTACATCCTAGCCTTTACTTACACATTACTTACATATTACATTTTTTGGATTGTAAGCTTATATATTTACTCAACTTTTCATGTCACTTTATTTTCTCTCTAATTATAAGTACCTAAAGGTCAGAAGAACAGTCTTTACCTTTAAAAATGCCACAGAGTGCTTTTCTTAGACATAATGGTTATTCCTACATTTTTAACAGACATATCTCCTGATCACATCTTGAAACTATAAGATGAGGACTTTTTGGTATTTTTTTAAATTTCAGTTGGTTTTGGGGGAACAGGTGGTATTTGGTTACATGTATAAGTTCTTTAGTGGTGATTTCTCAGATTTCAGTGCACCCATCACCTGAGCAGTGTGCACTGCACCCAATGTGTAATCTTTTATCCCTCACTCACCTCCCATCCTTTCCCTTGAGTCCTCAAAGTCCACTGCATCATTCTTATGCCTTTATGTCCTTATAGCTTAGCTCCCTCTTATGAGTGAGAACATACACTGTTTGGTTTCCCATTCCTGAGTTACTTCACTTAGAACAATGGTCTCCAATTTCATCCACTTTGCTGCAAATGCTATTATTTCATTCCTTTGTATGGCTGCATAGTATTCCATAGTATAAATGTACCACATTTTCTTTATTCACTAGTTAATTGATGGGCATTTGGGCTGGTTCCATATTTTTGCAATTATGAATTGTGCTGCTACAAACATGAATGTGCAAGTATCTTTTTTGGTAATGACTTCTTTTCCTCTGGGTAGAAACCCAGAAATGGGATTTCTTGATCAAATGGTAGATCTACTTTTAGTTCTTTAAGGAATCTCCACACTGTTTTCCATAACAGTTGTACTAGTTTATAGTCTCACCAGCAAAAATTACCAACAAAAAAAGTCCCTGACCAGATAGAATTCAGCTGTGAATCTATCTGGTCGTGGACTTTTTTTGTCGACAATTTGTTTTACTATCATTTCCATCTCACTGCTTGTTATTGGCCTGTTCAGTTTCTATTTCTTTCTGGTTTAATCTAGGAGGGTTGTGTATTTCCAGGAATTTATCCATCTCCTCTAGGTTTTCTTTATTTTAAGTTTTTTGAGATTAGTGTTGTTGTTGTTGTTTTTATTATACTTTAAGTTCTAGGGTACATGTGCAAAACGTGCAGGTTTGTTACATAGGTATACATGTGCCACATCGACTAGTCATTTACATTAGGTGTTTCTTCTAACGCTATCCCTCCCCCAGGCTCCCACCCCCGCAACAGGCCCCAGTGTGTGATGTTCCCCTCCCTGTGTCCATGTGTTCTCATTGTTCAACTCTCACTTATGAGTGAGAACATCTAGTGTTTGCTTTCTGTCCTTGTGATAGTTTGCTGAGAATTATGATTTCCAGCTTCATCTATGTCCCTGCAAAGGACATGAACTCATCCTTTTTATGGCTGCATAGTATTCCATGGTGTACATGTGCCACATTTTCTTTATCCAGTCTATTATCAACAGACATTTGGGTTGGTTCCAAGTCTTTGCTATTGTGAATAGTGCCACAATATACATACGTGTGCACGTGTCTTTATAGTAGCATGATTTATAATCCTTTGGGTATATACCCAGTAATGGGATTGCTGGGTCAAGTGGTATTTCTAGTTCTAGATCCTTGAGGAATCATCACACTGTGTTCCATAATAGCTGAACTAATTTACACTCCCATGAATGGTGTAAAAGCATTCGTATTTCTCCATATCCTCTCCAGCATCTGTTGTTTCCTGACTTTTTAATGATTGCCATTCTAACGGGCGTGCATCTCCTCTAGGTTTTCTAGTTTGTGCACATAAATCTGTTCATAGTAGCCTTGAATGATCTTTCATATTTCTGTGGTATTGGTTGTAATATCTCTGATTTCATGTCTAATTTAGCTTATTTGGATCTTTTCTCTTCTTTTTATGGTTAGTCTTGCTAATGGTCTATTGATTTTGTTTATCTTTGCAAAGAACCAGCTTTTTACTTTATTTATCTTTTGTATTGCATTTGTTTTACTTTTATTTGGTTCTTTGATCTTTGTTATTTTTTTTTCTTCTGCTGGGTTTGGGTTTGGTTTGTTCTTGTTTCTCTAGTTCCTTGAGGTGTGACCTTAGATTGCCTACTTGTGCTCTTTCAGACTTTTTGATGTAGACATCTAAGGCTATGAACTTTTCTCTTAGCACAACCTGATATGGTTTGGCTGTGTCCCCACTCAAATCTCATCTTGAATTATTGGCTCCCATAATCCCCACATATCATAGGAAAGACCTGGTGGGAAGTAATTGAATAATCGGGGTGGGTTTTCCCATGCTGTTCTTGTGAAAGTGAATAAGTCTCACAAGATCTGATGGTTTTACAAAGGACAGTTTCCATGCACAAACTCTCTTGCCTGCCACCATATAACATGTGACTGCTTCTCCTTCACCTTCCACCATGATTGTGAGGCCTCCTCAGTCATGTGGAACTGTGAGTCCATTAAATCTCTTTCTCTTCATAACTTATGCAATCTTGGATATTTTTTCATAGCAGTATGAAAATAGACAAAAACAGTAAATTGGTACTGCAGAGAGTGGGGTGCTGCTGTAAAGATACCTAAAAATGTAGAAGCAACTTTGGAACTGAGTAACAGGCAGAGGTTGGAACAGTTTGGAGGGCTCAGAAGAAGATAGGAAAATGTGGGAAAGTTTGGAATTTCCTAGAGATTTGTTGAATGGCTTTGACCAAAATTCTGATACTGATATAGATGATAAAGTCCAGGCTGAGGTGGTCTCAGATGGAGATGAGTAACTTGTTGAGAACTGGAGGAAGGGTGATTCTTGCTATGCTTTAGCAAAGAGACTGGTGGCATTTTGCCCCTGCCCTAGAGATCTATGGAACTTTGAACTTGAGAAAGATGATGTAGGGCATCTGGCAGAATAATTCCAAGCAGCAAAGTGTTCAAGGGGTGACTTGGGTGCTTCTAAAAATATTGAGTTTTATTCATTCACAAAGACATGGTTTGAAATAGGAACTTGTGTTTAAAAGGGAAACAGAGCATAAAAGTTCAGAAAATTTGCAGCCTGACAATGCGATAGAAAAGAAAAACTCATTTTCTGAGGAGAAATTCAAGGTGGCTGCAGGAGTTTGCATGAGTAAGGGGGAGCCAAATGTTAATAGCCAAGACAATAGGGGAAATGTCTCCAGGGCATGCTAGAGGTCGTCATGGCAGCTCTTCTAATCACAAGCCCAGAGGCCTAGGAGGAAAAAATGGTTTCTTGGGCTGGATCCAGGATCCCACTGCTGTGTGCAGCCAAAGGAACTTGGTGCCCTGTGTCCCAGTTGCTCCAGTTCCAGCTGTGGCTAAAAGGGGTCAAGGTACAGCTCAGGCCATAGGTTCAGAGGATACAAGCCCCAAGCCTTGGCAACTCCCACATGGTGTCAAGCCTGCAGGTACACAGAAGTCAAGAATTGAGGTTTGGGAACCTGCACCTGGATTTCAGAAGATGTATGGAAATGCCTGTATGTCCAGGCAGAAGTTTGCTGCAGGGGTGGGACCCTCATGGAGAACTTTTGCTAGGGCAGTGTGGAAGAGAAATGTGGGGTAGGAGTCCCCACTGGGACACTGCCTAGTGAAGCTGTGAGAAGGGGGCCATTGTCCTCCAGAATGGCACCTGGAAAAGCCACGACACTCAATGCCAGCCTGTGAAAGCAGCCAGGAGGGGGACTATACCCTGCAAAGCCACAGGGTCAGAGCTGCCCAAGGCCATGGGAGCCTGCCTTTTGTATCAGCATGACCTGGATGTGAGACATGGAGTCAAAGGAGATAATTTTGGGACTTTAAGGCTTACTGACTGCTGTATTGGATTTCAGACTTGTATGGTGCCTGTAGTCCCTAGGTTTTGGCCAGTTTCTCCCATTTGGAATGAGTGTATTTATCTAATGCCTGCACCCCCATTGTATCTAGGAAGTAACTAACTTGCTTTTGATTTTACAGGCTCGTAGGCAGAAGGGACTTGCCTTGTCTCAGATAAGCCTTTGGACTGTGGACTTTTGAGTTAATGCTGGAATGAGTTAAGGCTTTGGGGGACTGTTGGGAAGAGATCATTTTGAAATGTGAGGACATGAGATTTGGGAGGTGTCACGGGTGGAATGATATGGTTTGGCTGTGTCCCCACCCAAATCTCATCTTGAATTGTAGTTCCCATAATTCCCATGTGTTGTGGGAGGGACCCAGTGGGAGGTAATTGAATTATGGTGGCAAGTTTTTCCCATGCTGTTTCCATGATAGTGAATAAGTCTCACAAGATCTGATGGTTTTATAAAGGGCAGTTCCCCTGCATATGTTCTCTTGCCTGCCTCCATGCAAGATGTGCCTTTGCTCCTGCTTTGCCTCCACCATGATTATGAGGCTTCCCCAGCTATGTGGAACTATGAGTCCATTAAATCTCTTTTTCTTTATAAATTACCCAGTCTTGGGTATTTCTTCATATTTGTATAAAAATGAACTAATACACTGCCTTTGCAGTATCCCACAGGTTTTGACAGTATATGTTGCTATTATTGTTCAGTTCAAAGAACTTTTTAATATTCATCTTGATTTCATTGTTGACCCAATGATCATTCAAGAGCAAGTTATTTAATTTCCATCTATTTGCACCATCATGGGGGTTCTGTTTGGAGTCTATTTTCAATTTTATTCCACTGTCATCTGAGAGAGTATTTGATGTAATTTCAATTTTCTTAAATTTATTGAGACTTGTTTTGTGACCTTTTATATGTTCTATCTTAGAGAATATTCTATGTGTGGATGAATAGACTGTCTATTCTGCAGTTATTGGGTGGAATGTTCTGTAAATACTTGTTAAGTCCGTTTGTTCTAGGGTATAGTTTAAGTCTATTGTTTCTTTATTGACTTTATCTCTATGACTTCTTTAGTGCTGTCAGTGGAGTATTAAGGTCCCCCACTATTATTGTGTTACTGTCTATCTCATTTCTTAGGTCTAGTAGTAATGTTTTATAAATTTGGGAGCTCCAGTGTTAGGTGTGTATGTCTTTAGGATTGTGATATTTTCCTGTTGGACAAGTCCTTTTATCATTATATAATGTCTCTCTTTGTCTTTTTTAACTGCTGTTGCTTTAAAGTTTGTTTTGTCTGATATAAGAATAGCTACTCCTGCTTGCTTTTCATGTCCATTTGCATGAAATATCTTTTTGCACACCTTTACCTTAAATTTATGTGAGTCCTTATGTGTTCGGTGAGTCTCTTGAAGACAGCAGATACTTGGTTGATTAATTCTTATCCATTCTGCCATTCTGTATCTTTTAAGTGGAGCATTTAGGCCATTTACATTCAATGTTAATATTGAGATGTGAGGTACTATTTGATTCACTGTGCTAGCTGTTGACTGAATACCTCTGTGTGTGTGTGTGTGTGTGTGTGTGTGTGTTATTGTTTCATGGGTCCTATGAGATTTATGCTTTAAGGGGGTTCTATTTTGGAGTACTTCAAGGGTTTAATATTTAAAGCTCCTTTTAGCATTTCTTATAGTGCTGGCTTGGTAGTGGTACATTCTCTCAGCATTTGTTTATCTGAAAAAGACTGTATATTTCCTTCATCCATGAAGTTTAATTTTTCCTAGATACAAAATTCTTGCCTGATAAAGATAGGACCCCAATTCCTTCCAGCTTGTAGGGCTTCTGCTAATAAATTTGCTGTTAATCTCATAGGTTTTCCTTTACAGGTTACCTAATGCTTTTGCCTCACAACTCCTCATTTTTCTAGGTTCCCAGCCCACACCATGGTTGCCTTATAATCTTTCACCATACAGCAATTAGTATGATCTTTATACAGTTTAAATTGGATTCCACAATGTTCCTGCTATCTTAATTTGGACTCTCACCAAATCAGATCCAGAACCAAAAATTCAAGTGAAAGTAGTTTATTTAGAAGATGACCTCAGATAACACTACAAGTGGAGTGGAGAAGTGAGATAGAGAAGAAATCTAATAAAGGGTATATTGTCAAGCAAGTTTCCACTCCACCAACTAAAGGTTTATCTCTAAACTCTGGGAAACAGAGTAAGCACACATCAGAGTTGCTCTGCCAAAGAAGCAAGGTAACCAGGATATTTATACATCAATTCCCATCAGTGATTGGTTATAAGTTCCCCTGAGAGTTGAGAGTAGAGGGTTAAATTTCCACCACCTCTAGGCTGCCCCACAACATGCAAGGAAGGTTCTGACTGCCACAGAAAGGCCTTGGGGAAAACAGTCTCCAGAGCTGGCACTTGAAATTCAAACTAGCAAACAGGGAAATTGCATGTGCTGAGGTGAGAGATGTGCAGGGTACAAACAGCATCTACTGCACCTATATATATCCCTCTGGTGGCTTCCTGTTGTGTTGTAAGTGCAATCCAAATTCTCAAGCATGGCCTCCTAGGCTGTTTCCACAGTCTTTTCATATGTCTCTCCCTCTCTCATGCACAGCTGACTTTGGTTCTTTGCTCTTTGCCTGCTAGAAGGATCTGCCTAAATCTATCAGCCAAATGTTCTTTGGAGTTGGAGTAAAAGAACCTTGAATCATTTTCAGGCATATTCACTTGCCCTGTCTTCTTCTTCTTTAAAAAACTGTTCTTCTGCTGGAACCCATGAAGACAAACTTGAATTTAGTAAAATCCCTCTCACTACCTCCAGAACTGCCAATGCAGATGACTTACAGAAGAAGCTGGTACCTTTTGCTACAGAGCTGCACATGTGCCTGGCCCAGGACTCAAAAAAAGCTAAAGAAAGAGATATGGTAGAAAGTGGAAGAGCTGAAATCCCAGCTGCTGCCCAATGCCAATAAAGTAGCATGGAGGTTACTCAAAATGTGAGCAAGATACAACAATGCCTCTTGCCATTCACAGAAATGGTTGCCGTTTCATTTCCACCTCTACACCCCTTAAGTCCTTGATGATGACACTAACTTCTGCAGGATTTCTCCAAGTATGTGGTATGACTTTTGGTTTACTATTTTGGTGGGGAGAAGCCATTCTACTAGCTTCTACTTGGTCTTTCCTACCACAGTAGCCCTCACTCCATGGACCAGGGAACCAATAGAGGAATTCTACCCATTGTTAAGTAATTCAATTATTCATTCTGTAACTGAGTAAATAACTACAGTGTGGTTTAGGGGACACACTAAGCCCACCATGTGATAGAGCTTAGCCAAAACTTCATTGATCACCTGATGTCCATAAGCTTCTACTCTGATTAGTGGCCCACAATGCAATGTTGGGTCTTTAGGAATTAGTGTCAATTCACAGCCAAAGTCTAGCTATTTATTCTCCTCTATTCCAAGTCACACTGGCAAATGAATACAAGTTCTTTTGGTGAAAGCTAAAGAGAATGATTACAATACAAATTTGTGGCCATTTTTCACGGTTCTTCCTTGAAGGTACCTGGCCTCCCCTTCATCCAAGGGACTCCACATCTATAAACTGGTTCAAGTCTGGTAATTATTTGAGGGATAACATCTCTGTTACCGTGATTCAAGTTAGGCCTCTGTTCACAAAGTTTCATGATGTTTTGCTTGTACATATCAAGTAAGACCTTACAAGGTTGTCTCCCTATTTCAGTCCTAGAAACAATGGTCAATTAGCACTGAAGTCATAGGTCAAACCATTCTGATCATTGCTTCCACTTTGCTACATACTGTCATGCCTTTCCTACTTCATCTTTACTAATTCAGGGCCTCCACTGGGCCCCTGCTACCCTGGAATACCAATATCTCCATTGAATTCGAGGAGTGTAGTTCAATGACAGCAGTTCCCATTTGCATTTCTGGCCTACTGATAACAACTCCACAGAGGTCTTCAAAGATGCCCAGGGTCCCCTCATGAATGTATTTCTTGCTGCCTTGTTGAAAGAGTACACACAGTTAGGGATGAGTAAGCAGATCTTACATGGTAAATCTACTTTACCATGCCTATCTTCCTAAGCCTCTGGGTAGTGTCCCTTGTAGTGTACTGAGATATTTCTAAAATTTCTGGTATTTCAGTTTTATTTTGTCTAGGATACTTCTAGAGTCATGTTTCAGCCAACAAACAAGTATACTGTTAGAGCCACTTCCTATAGCTTGAACTAACATACTAAACCTAGAATCTCTGCATGCTGTACTCATATCAACAAATGTGACCAGACCAACATTATATTTCTTCCACCATAATCCAGCACTCTTAGGATCCATTTCCATAAATGTTCTCAGTTTCCATCAATAACATTGATAAACTTGCAATTATTTTGGTGTATACTATACTTTCTTCATGCGTCACACTAAAGTATTCCCAAACTCCCTGGGGCCTGCCAGGACTTGGTCTGATTAGACAGTAGAGGTAGTCCTTAGGATGACCAAAAGCCCTTTGCAAGGCCCTAACCTCAGGACAGAATGTCATGGTTCCTTCAGGCAAGGAGAGGCTAATATCCTCAGATAGGGAAGAACCTAATGTTTTTTAAGATATGGAGAAAAGATTTTTCACAGTTCAAAGACAGTTTGAGGATACTTTAGTGATCATTACATTGAACAAACCAGGATAATTGCTAATTTCAATGGAGACAAAACATTGTGCAAGAAAAAAAAACAAAAAAAAATACTATATACTGTATTGCTCAATCATTAGTAAAGTCATTACAGTATAAAGGCTGGATATTGATCTTTCAAAAGTACAACAGAACCAAATGGGGAGGTGTTAGAATGTTATTAGAAGTGAAAGAGCAATGTGTGAGAAAAAGAGCTACTCACCTTCTACAGCAGGAAGTGAAAAACAATGCCTAAAATGAAAACATAGAGTAGCAATATAAGCATATCAACTAGAGTTATTGAGCTATATAGCAAAAGAATTGATCAAAATATCTGAATGTGCCTATGGGCAGAAGAAATATAGAGGACTCAGCCATTGGGGAACTGCAAATTTTCATATTTTACCCTTCCACAAGTGCTTCTGATTTAATTGTTTTAAGATTGGCACTGGGCATCAGTATTTTAAATGGTTTCAATTCACCCTTGCTTTAATACATAGATGGCTTTAAGCTAGATGCAGGTATAGGTTAGGCAAAAATAAAATATTTTAAAATGTCAATTCCCCTAGCGTTACACTTGGATATTCTACGTGAGCGGATAGTTAGGGGAAACTTGTAAGTTACCTTTTACGGATTTTTGGATTGCCTTCCTAAGAGTATACCACCTAAATGTAAACTCCAGTCAACAAGCCTGTTCTGTGCTCACACGTGAAAGATTTGGGCACAGCACTAAGAGCAAGCAACCACGATGATGATACATGGCTTGTCCACAAGAGGATGACACCCTTTGAAATGAGATGAGAAATATACCGAAAGAGCCACAGCACTCCTTACATAGGGACATCTGCCTTAAAAGACATGCTAATAGAGAGTTCTAAGATTGAGAGGGGGAAAAAAATCATGCCTGTTTCTTTTCTTTTCTTTTTTTTTTTTTTTTTAGATGGGGTCTCTCTCTGTTGCCCAGGCTGGAGTGCAATGGCGTGATCTTGGCTCACTGCAACCTCAGCCTCCCGGGTTCCAGTGATTCTCCTGCCTCAGCCTCCCAAGTAGCTGGGATTACAGGTGCCTGCCACCACACCCAGCTAGTGTTTGTATTTTTAGTAGAGATGGGGTTTCACCATTTGGCCAGACTGGTCTCTAACTCCTGACTGACTTCAAGTGATCCACCCGCCTTGGCCTCCCAAAATGCTGGGATTACAGGCGTGAGCCACTGCCCCCAGCCTACCTGTTTCTTAAGAAATTAGGAAAGGTTTCCCAAAGAAAGTAGCATTTTGCCTTAAAGTACAGGTCAGATTGAAACACACTGAAATTAGGGAAAAGAGAAAACATTCACAGGAACATTTTTAGCAAAGGCACCAAGCTGGGAAAACAGATTGACATGTGTGCATCCACAATGATAAAACTTGACAATCAGATTAATGAGTGAGGATGGGGAAGCAAGTGGTGGCTGATTTAAAACCAGACTATCGTGGGCTACGCGCAGTGGTTCACGCCTGTAATCCCAGCCCTTTGGGAGGCCGAGGCGGGTAGATCTCTATGTCAGGAGTTCAAGACCAGCCTGGCCAACATGGTGAAACCCCGTCTCTACTAAAACTACAAAAATTAGCGGGGCATGGTGACAGGTGCCTGTAATCCCAGCTACTTGGGAGGCTCAGGCAGGAGAATCGCTTGAACCTGGGAGCAGAGGTTGCAGTGAGCTGAGATCATGCCACTGCACTCCAGCCTGGGCGACAGAGTAAGACTCTGTCTCAAAAATAACATAAAACAAAACAAAACAAAACAAAACAAAACAAAACAAAACAAAACCAGACTATGGAGAAAGAAATCTTCTCTTTTTATTTTTCCACAAAGTAGATCCTCCTGAACAATACCATCAAATTATCCACCAGCCTAATTTTTCAGTAGAAATTTATACAGTAAGATTTTGGTAATATTTTAACAGTACACTGATATGGTATTTGACCATGACTGTGATGCCTCACTCCTTGAAATTTTTAGATCCTGTTTGAGTAAACTATGGACCATACTTTTAAGATAAGTGATCTAAAATATCTTTAAGTGTTTTTGGAAAAGAAGTCACTTGAAAAGGGATTTTTTAGGCTGGGCACGTGGGCACAGTGGCTCATGCCTGTAATCCCAGCAGTTTGGGAGGGCGAGGTGGGCGGATCACGAGATCAGGAGATTAAGACCATCCTGGCTAACAGGTTGAAACCCTGTTTCTACTAAAAATACAAAAAGTTAGCCCGGCGTGGTGGCACACACCTGTAGTCCCAGCTACTCGGGAGGCTGAGGCAGGAGAATCGCTTGAACCCAGGAGGCTGAGGTTATAGTGAGCCAAGATCACGCCTCTGCACTTCAGTCTGAGTGACAGAGCAAGACTCCATCTCAAAAAAGGAAGAAGGATTTTTTGGTTCCATAACACAGGCTTAGTTAAGCAATAGTATAAATTCTTGCACATGATCTGTGGTTCATTGTCAAGAACAGATTCAAAAAATCAAGTACATTCAATGTGTGTTAGCATTCCAGCAGCAGTCTCCAAGGGTCACACTTGGGAACAGGTTCTCCTGGGGTCCTGTAACCACCCAAAGTGTTCACCTTGCCTACCGCCTAGACAGAGCCAATTTATCAAGAAGGGAAAATTGCAATGCAGAAAGAGTCATTCATGCAGAGCCAGCTCTGCAGCAGACCCAGAGTTTTGTTATTATTCAAATCAGTCTCCCTGAGCATTCAGGGATCAGAGTTTTAAAAAATAATTTGGTGGCTAGGGGCTCAGGAAGTGGGGTGTGCTGATTGGTTAGGTTAGAGATAGAATCATAGTGGGGGTCAAAGTGAGATTTGCTTCCTGTCTTCTGTTCCTGGGTGGGGTTGCAGAACTGGTTGAGACAGATTAAGTCTAGGTGGTGTCAGCTGATCCATCAAGTACAGGGTCTGCAAAATATTTCAAGCAGTGATCCTAAGTTTTACAATAGTGATGTTATCCCCATCAGCAATTTGAGGAGATTCAGACTCTTGCAACCAGAAGCTGCATAACCCTTAAACCATAATTTCTACTCTTGTAGCTAATTTGTTAGTCCTATGAAGGCAGACTGGTCCCAAGGCAAGGAGGGTTTTTTTTTTTTTTTTTTTTTTTCGGAAAAGGGCTGTTTTCAATTTTGTTTCAGAGTCAAATCATAAACTGAATGCCTTCCAGAAGCTAGTTCAGCCTATGCCCAGGAATGAGCAAGGACAGCTTAAAAGTTAGAAGCAAGATGGGGTCAGCTAGGTCTGATCTCTTTCACTGTCATAATTTCCTCAGTCATAATTTTTCAAAGACAGTATCAGTTTTAGCTTGGGTCTCATGTTGGTTCGTATTCATGGCCTGATGTACCTCCAGAGCACGTGACCCTCATAGTCCAACAATGAAGAGATATCACCTGTTGGGCTTCAGTATCCCCTTCTCTGTATCTCTTTTACTTCCAATTGCAGTGTATGATAAACCATCATTGCAGATTAATCTTTGAGATTTAAAATTAGTTTACATAGTGTGTTAGAACTAGAATAAAAGTTAGTCCAGAGATTCTCAAACTTGAAAAAAATAGTATCACCTGGAAGAATGTTTGAAATGTAGATTCCTGGGCTCCTTTCCAATCCACTGGAATCAGAATCCGGGGTCTAAAGAGCAATGCAACCCATATTTTTTAGCAAGTTCTGGTTGATTCTGATGTCACCGACTCAGTGTCTATCCCAGAATATTCAAGAACCTCAATTCCTTCGTTATACAAATGAGGAACCTGAGACCGAGAAGCATTGTTCCAGGACCAAACTGAGGGTCGGGCTTCTATTTCTCATGGCATAATAATGAGACGCAAATGAACTAGGGGAGAAGAGAGTTTTTATTTCTGTAACTGGTTAACAGGGAGAAGGCCTGGAAATTATCACCAGACCAATTCAAAATTACAAAGTTTTCCAGAGCTTATATACCTTCTAAGCTATTTGTCTACTTGTAAGTGTGCATTCATCTAAAGACATAAGTGATTAACTTCTTTTAATCTATAACTAAAGTCTAAGTCTTGAAGACCTTTCTCTGGAGCCTCAGTAATCTTACTTAATCTAAATGGAACCAGGTGCTGGGGTGATTACCCTTATCTTGTCTCCTGCTAAATTATGGAGGCTTGAGGAGTTTCTTCAGATCCCCAAACAAACTTATTTGAGGCCTGGGGAGTATCTTCAGCCCCACGATAAAACTTGTTTAATCCTAAATGGGTCCTGTTAAGAATCCCTTCATTATTTTGTCATGCTTTAAGGCCCAGGAAAGGCCTAGGCAAAATTCTTGATGGGCTTTTGTTACATACCAGCCTTTGTATAAGGGCACTAGCTTTTCATTTGAACTTAACCACTCAGTCAGTACTGAAAGAGTTGCTACGGAGGCCTGTGTTTGGTGAGACTTGGCCCTCTACACTGTCATTTGACTGGGGTATCGTTATCTGGTTACTTGGTGTCAGACCCCAGATTTCTTACTTCCAATTAAGAATGCCCTATCCCTGGGCTTCTCTTTTCAATATTCAAAGTCCCTATTAAATTAGAATGACTGTTGGAGAAGTCTAACCTGCGTCTTAGTTGGGAGACATCTTAGTTGGGAGAACCTTTGAAAACAAAGTTCCAAAGGTACAATGCGTGTCTGTTTGTATTTTCCTTGACTTGCAGAATGGGCTCAGGAGGACCAGCAGCACAATGTTCTCAGGCTGTGGAGCAGACCCCTGAGTGCGCCAGAGCCTTCCTTAGCACAGCGGTGATGGAGGCGGCATCCAGCAGACACAGGACTAAACCATTCCACTGAGGGTGGAAATCAGAACCTCCAATGTGCCAAGGTCCGGTTTTCCTGAACTTCTCTTCCATCCAGGCAATGTCAGGGAAGTCTTGGCCATACTGTATGAGCTAGAGCCTCTGAAGTTTCCC
Source organism: Mandrillus leucophaeus (assembly GCF_000951045.1). Classification (NCBI taxonomy): domain Eukaryota; kingdom Metazoa; phylum Chordata; class Mammalia; order Primates; family Cercopithecidae; genus Mandrillus; species Mandrillus leucophaeus. The sequence continues at coordinate 1,150,265 of NW_012109508.1, read as the reverse complement.
AAGGGAGGTTTGCTCATCTATTTAAAAGAAATTAGCAAGCTCTGCTTTAGCTTAACTGAAGAGCATCTAGAGAAAGGATGGGGATTTCTAATTAAAAGGATGCATTGCACCAATGCTCAGAGGAGTGTGTATGTAGCATAAAAAATATAACATGCTGTTCTATGTACACACTTCCAACTCCCATCTAAAGGGGAGGTCCCTTGAATTGTTTTCCTAGAAGTGAGAATGGGTTAACGAAAGATTCTTTCACAGTCTTCTGCCATTTCCCTTTCTAATAAATGGCCCATGTTTAGCCCAGTGGTTCGCAACCTTGGGGAAGGAAGAGATATTTGCCTCCAGGGTATGTTCGGCAATGTTTGGAGACAGTTTGATTGACAAGACAAAATCTGGGATTGCTACTGGTATCTAACAAGTAGAGGCCAGAAATGCATACAATAGAGCCCCTCCCACATAACAATGAATTATATGGCCTAAAATGTCAATAGTTTCAAGGTTGAGAAATTTTAATTTAGACTAAAGTGACTGCTTATGTTAGCTGTGGTGCCTGAGGACCCCAAAGGCTCAAACTCTTTGATTTGTTAGGCAGTTAATGGACTCAATTAAAGAGTCAATTGATTCAATTAAAGAGTCAGTTAATAAACCAAAGGGTGAAATGTTAGTCAATATCTCTGAATCCCTTTCTAATTCTGTCACTGACTTGCCAGTTGAACTGAGACAAACTTTTGTCTCTCCTGTTGACTCAGTTTCTTTGGTTGCTAGAAATCAATGAGAATAGCTTTTTAGTTTCATTGGTATCTCCTCTCCCAGTGTCTGCCTCCTGAAATAGTGCCCCAAGGTTTTCAATGGTCTCCATGTCCATAAATCCTATGAACATTTCTCCTTTCTTGCCTTCCTTGGCCTCACATTAGACACAGCATTAGATACAGCCGCTGCTTTTTTTCCCCTACATTTCTTTTATTTCTTGGCTTCTATGTGTGAAAGGAAAGTACCTTGGGCCCCCAAAGTCACTAAGGAAAACTCAAGCTGGAAACTGCTTAGAGCAAATCTGCCTCCCTTTCTATTCAAAGTCACCCCTCTGCTCACTGAGATAGATGCATACCTGATTTGCCTCCTTTGGAAAGGCTAATCAGAAACTCAAAATAATGCAACCCTTCGTATATCACCTGTCTGTGACCTGCAAACTCCCTCCCCACTTCGAGTCTTTTTGCCTTTGCTTCAAGTTGTCCCGCCTTTCCAGAATGAACCAATGTACTTCTTATATATATTGATTGATGTCTCAAGTCTCCCTAAAATGTATATAACCAAGCTGTGCCCCCACCACCTTGGGCATATGTCATCAGGACTTCCTGAGGCTGTGTCATGGGCTCGTGTCCTCAACCCTGGCAAAATAAACTTTCTAAATTAACGGAGACCTGTCTCGGATTTTCAGGGTTCACATGTCACAGGCTCCTAGTTTTCCTCCTTTCTAGTTCTAATTCTCATTGTCGGAAACAGTGAGACTAGTCATTAAATATACATGTAGCAATGATCATCAACAGGCTTTCCACCCTCTGCCAGACAGTCCAGTCTCAGAGTTCCCCCAGGTTTAACAAGAGATTCCTTCTCACTCTACACTTTTTCTCTAGACAGTCTCATCAATGTTAAAGTTTCAATTATAATCTATATGCTGTGGACCCACATATTTTTATCTTCTCTGAGTCACTGATTCACGTATTCAACTGTCTTTTTGACATCTGAATTTGATTGGGGCGTTCACACTCTCCTATGTCCAGTCTGAATGTGTCATCTTCCCCCACCTCACTTGCTCTGCGTATCTACCTACCCACATGCTCAGGGTAAAAACTTGAAAGCTTTTAATTTCTCCTTACCTTCACCCTTTCTTTGTATGCAGTCCACCTCCAAGTACTGTCAAGTCAGTCTCTTAAATGCCTATTTAAATCTTACTCTGCCCCGCATCCCTGTAGACTGAAGTACAATCATCTCTCTCCTGAACTATTGCTATAGCTTCCTAATTGTCTTGCTTTATATCAGCTCTGCCCGTTCCAGTCTACTCATCACACTACATCTAGAGTGATGGTTTGATGCAAAACTGATTGCATTGCTCCCCTGCTTAAAATTTTCCAATGTCCTCCATTACTCCAAAGTCATAGATCAAAATTCTGCAGTTGGAAATTTTTTGACACCTGCCCATGTCACCAGACTATCTAGTACTATTTACTTTCTCTCCCTGTGTTGTAGGCACTTCATCTTCTTTCTGTCCTATAAAAGCATCGTGCTCCTTCCTGCCCAGTGCCTTCACTCAGGCTGTTCCTTCTGCCCAGAGTCCTCTTTCTTGCCCTTTCCTTACCCCCACCCCACCCCCATTTAACCTTTCGTTTACAGCTTTCTAGAGAAAAAAATATTATTAATTAAATATACATATAGCAATTGGAAATCCATATTGATCTTAAAAATCTTTAATTTGAAAAGACGTGAATCTTATAATTAAATATACTTGTAAATAGTTGAAAGTTAGTTGCTTGCACATGGTTTTATAACTTTCTATTTTACTCTGTTTTCCTTCTTACAGTAATTATAATTATACAATTTATTTGATTTTTTTTTTATTTTTTGAAATGGAGTCTTGCTCTGTTGCCCAGGCTGGAGTCCAGAGGTGTGATCTCAGCTCACTGCAACCCCACCTCCTGGGCTCAAGCAAGTCTCCTTGCTCATCATCCAGAGTAGCTTGGACTACAGGCATGCGCCCCCACACACAGCTAATTTTTGTATTTTTAGTAGAGACGGGGTTTCACCATGTTGACTAGTCTAGTCTTGAACTCCTGACCTTAAGTGATCTGCCTGCCTCAACACCCCAAAGTGCCGAAATTACAGACATGAGATGGTGTGCCCAACCCAGAATTCAAATTTTTAATATGTGTCTCTTATCTGTTAGAATGTGAGTTCTGGTAGATAGTATTTACCACTAAATCTCTAGTACATGACACAGCATCTAGCACAAAGTTGGTGTTAAGATTAACCAACATGTTCAAATCAGAATTGCTCCATTTCCCATTAGGTAATGTTCAAGCCAGACTTGTGTGCCCACCGTGTGCTAGTTTCCATTGCCATTATAACACATGGCCACAAATGTCATGGCTTAAAAGAAGGCACATTTATACTTTCACAGTTCTGGAGATCAGAGGTTCAAAATCAGTTTCACTAGAGTAAAGCCAAGATGTCAGAAGAGGTGGTCCCTTCTTGAGGCTTTAGGAGAGAATCCATCTTTTTGCTTAGTTTAGCTTCTAGTGGCTGCAAAGTTCCTTTGGCTGTATAAAGTAATATCCAAGGGCTTGGGAAATGGGATGTGGACATATTTGTGTGTGGAGGGGGAGGCATTATTCAGCCTACCACGCACCCCTTTGTCGAAAAACAAAAATGTGGAAGACTTAGATCCAAACTGGGAAATGGAGCATGGATCAAGAGACATCACATAAGAGTCGAGACCACGTTTTAGACCTGTTATGGCTCCTTCCTAGTGGTGAGATCCTTGGTAAACTCCTTCATTTCTTCAAGCCTCCTCTGCAAAATGCTGGACCAAAGCAGGTGATTTCTTCCCTTCTCATGGGCTCCCAGTGGTTACATGCTACAGTATGATTTTATGCTAGCCTCATGGCTTCCCATGGCCCACATGGCTTCAGGAACACAAAAGAAGCCCAGGAAAAGGTTTCAGGATCCCATACTCTTCCACTGTGAATGAGAGACAATTTCTTGCTGCTGATTTTCCTCCAGGCCCCCATCACAGTCTGGTTTCAATTTTGGTAAGAAGAGGGACAGAGAAACAGACCACATATGTAACATAACAAGCTCTGCACCCTTCCTCCTTGATGGTTTCTTTAAATACCAACATAGAAAACCCCCTCCCAAAAAACCTAAAACTGGAATATCCCATAAAAGTATAACTGTTTATTACCTACCCACTCCTTAAAAAATATAAAAGGGAAATAGTAAAAGAGCTAAAATTATTGTCCACGCATCTGGCATGAATCATTACATTCTAGATAACTTAGTCATGCACAAAACTAAACAAAAAAAATACAGTCTTAGACACTTGTAGATTGCACACTTAATCTCTAGATTAAGAATCGCAGAGAGGATCAAAATAGAGGATTTATGTCTTTCAGCCTGTCTCAGTGCCTGGCAAGAGTAAGTGGCCAATGAATGTGAGATGAATTGAATCAGGCCCCTATAATTTTTTCACAAGGTATGAATATGTACATGTGATTTGGAGCAGATAAAGTAGATATATTCCTGGATGTGTCTAGAAGCACTGAGAAGCTGTGTATGTGTGGGATGGAGGTCATTGGTGTGAACATACCAAAAACTTAACAGCAGAGAGCTTTCAGGGTATGCCCTAGCTTTTCTTGTGTTTCAGTAGCCCCTTGAAATATTAGAAAAGAGAAACAGAGACAGAGATGAAGAGAGAGATAAATTTTATGGAGAAATAACTAGTTAAAAATAAAGTCAAAGCTGAGTGTGAAAGTGAGACTACTAAAATCAGGGTAATAGTCACCCAAAGAAATAACTTGTGCTTCGGGAAGAATCCTCAGGGAAGGGGTCATCTCCAGATAAGAACTGATCAAAGGAGATGGTTTTCGTTTGGTTAGGTTTTTACTAAAGCCCTGACTCCCTCTAGTGGGCAGACAGAGCAGTGCAGCATCCGTAGCAAGGTGTGTGCTCTTTTCAGGGCTAAACGTTCTTTGGAATCAAGATTTCTTTCTTTCTTTCTTTTCTTTCTCTTTCTTTTTCTTTCTTTCTTTCTTCTTTCTTTCTTTCTTTTCTTTTCTTTTCTTTTCTTTCTTTTTCTGTTTCTTATCTCCTCAGCTTGAAGGTTGCATCCTCTTTATCTTCTTAAGTAAAGCTGGGAGTTCTGTAGTACTCCAGGAGTGAGGACAATTATACTTAAGACCCTTTGGTTTCAATTTAGTCCCAGACCAAGGGAAAACATTTCAAAATTTTAAAGTAAATCCTTAAAAGTGTAATTTACACCAGAGCGATTGACCTGGCATTTATGTAGACTGTAGTTTGAGAAGTACTTCAAATGGTTTCCATTCATTCCCTCGGAAGAGTCCTTAGAATGTACTTCCATTAGTCTGAAAAATGTCTGAAAAAGAATCCTGATGCTAACAGTACTGGAAATAGGAGGGCTGGTGGTTCACGATCAGCCCGGTGGTATCCTCTATTTTATTTGCATCTAGGTAGAGAGACTGTGGGCAGTATGTGATCAGACAATTTGTTGAAGCGCTTTGGGCCTAGGGCATTTAATTTCTGTGAAGTAGGCTCATCAGTTATTCGCTCTGTTTTTGTGTCACCTCTCAGAATACATTAAAGTAGGGGCAACCCTTGAACCCAGACTTCTGCCATGTGAAGACCCTTTGAAAATCCTGACAAACACAGACACTGCATAAGTGGTCAGCTAATTAAAGCTGGGAGGTGGAGCTGTCCTTTGTGTATCCAATAAGTACCCATCATCTCATTTGAGCATGAAAAGAGGCCACTGTTATTACTTTAAAGAAGGAAAGTAAGCAGGATAGCTCATATTTTTGGAACCATTTCTCACCAAATGGAATAATTCCAGTGATAAAGTGGGAGTGAGGAAGAAAGAAAAAAAAACTTCTAATCATAATGTTTGGGAATAAGAAAGAGGAAACTCACGTCAAAATCGACTTTCTCCTGCGGGTGCAAAATAAAGGCTTAAGACTGCTCCTGCTGAAACTTTGGGGAGGAAAACGGGAGCTGGCCGGTGGGCTTTGCCTGCCACTCAGCTCTCCCTCGCGGCGCGGGCGCGGCTGGGTTCAGCACCTCGGAAAGCGCCCCTCGCGGCGCCCCCGGTTTACGCATGCTCCTTGGGGCCCGCCGCCTCGGCCATGCAAGTGCCACTGCAACTGGTGAGCACCGCTGGCAACCCACCCGGAGTTGACAACCGCAGAAAGACGCAGACACCCACTGACCTCCAGGCAACAGAGCGAGGTGGGTGGAACTCTACGATCTCTTTCTCTCCAAGGACGGAAACCTCATCCAAGCAGTCCCAGAGGAAACCGACAAAGGTATTTGAAAGGGAGCAAACGGCCCCAAATCGCAAAATTGAGCGACTGTGAGAGTTATGCGCCAATGCCCCAGTGACCGCGGGACACGGAGAGGGGAAGTCTGCGTTGTACATAAGGACCTAGGGACTCCGAGCTTGGCCTGAGAACCCTTGGACGCCGAGTGCTTCCCTTATGGGCTGCGCTCCTCAACTCTGCTCCAAAGCAGCCCCTGAGCTCAACTCCTGCGTCCAGGGCGGTTCGCTGCGCGGCAGGACGCGCTTAGTACCCAGTTCCTGGGCTCTCTTTTCAGCAGCTACTTTGAAAGCTCCCACGCACGTCCCTCAAGCTAGCCTGGGAACAACACCGGGGTAAACCGTCCTCAGAACGTGACCTAGAGGTACCTGCGCATGCAGATGGCCGATGCAGCCGCGATAGCCACCATGAATAAGGCAGCAGGCGGGGACAAGCTAGCAGAACTCTTCAGTCTGGTCCCGGACCTTCTGGAGGCTGCCAACACGAGTGGTAACGCGTCGCTGCAGCTTCCGGACTTGTGGTGGGAGCTGGGGCTGGAGTTGCCGGACGGCGCGCCGCCAGGACATCCTCCGGGCAGCGGCGGGGCAGAGAGCGTGGACACCGAGTCCCGGGTGCGGATTCTTATCAGCGTGGTGTACTGGGTGGTGTGCGCCCTGGGGTTGGCGGGCAACCTGCTGGTGCTCTACCTGATGAAGAACATGCAGGGCTGGCGCAAGTCCTCTATCAACCTTTTTGTCACCAACCTGGCACTGACGGACTTTCAGTTTGTGCTCACCCTGCCCTTCTGGGCGGTGGAGAATGCTCTTGACTTCAAATGGCCCTTCGGCAAGGCCATGTGTAAGATCGTGTCCATGGTAACGTCCATGAACATGTACGCCAGCGTCTTCTTCCTCACTGCCATGAGTGTGACACGCTACCACTCGGTGGCCTCGGCTCTGAAGAGCCACCGGACGCGAGGACACGGCCAGGGCGACTGCTGCGGCCGAAGCCTGGGGGACCGCTGCTGCTTCTCAGCCAAGGCGCTGTGTGTGTGCATCTGGGCTTTGGCCACGCTGTCCTCGATGCCCAGTGCCATTTTCTCCACCACGGTCAAGGTGATGGGCGAGGAGCTGTGCCTGGTGCGCTTCCCGGACAAGTTGCTGGGCCGCGACAGGCAGTTCTGGCTGGGCCTCTACCACTTGCAGAAGGTGCTGTTGGGCTTCGTGCTGCCTCTGGGCATCATTAGCTTGTCCTACCTGCTGCTGGTGCGCTTCATCTCCGACCGCTGCGTGGCAGGGCCCGAAGGAGGGGACGCGGTAGCCAGAGGAGGCCCGGTCGGAGCCAGCGCCCGGAGACTGTCGAAGGTGACCAAATCAGTGACCATCGTTGTCCTGTCCTTCTTCTTGTGTTGGCTGCCCAACCAGGCGCTCACCACCTGGAGCATCCTCATCAAGTTCAATGCAGTGCCCTTCAGCCAGGAGTATTTCCTGTGCCAGGTATACGCGTTCCCTGTGAGCGTGTGCCTGGCGCACTCCAACAGCTGCCTCAACCCCATCCTCTACTGCCTCGTGCGCCGCGAGTTCCGCAAGGCGCTCAAGAGCCTGCTGTGGCGCATCGCGTCTCCTTCGCTTACCAGCATGCGCCCCTTCACCGCCACTACCAAGCCGGAGCCTGAGGATCAGGGGCTGCAGGCCCTGGCGCCGCTCCGCGCGGCCACGGACCCGGACCTGCTCTACTACCCACCTGGCGTCGTGGTCTACAGCGAGGGGCGCTACGACCTGCTGCCCAGCAGCTCTGCCTACTGACGCGGGCCTCAGGCCCAGGGCACGCCGTCGGGGCAAAGTGGCCTTCCCTGGGCGGTGAAGGAGGGGAACGGATTAAGGAGGGTTTGGGGCAGAGTCGGGCGGGGGGGAAGCATTTAAGAAGTAGGTGAGAGGAGGATGGACAGAGCATGGAGGAGGAGCCTGTGGATAGGCCGGAGGACCTTCTCTGGAGAGGGGATGCTTCGAAATCAGGTGGAGAGAGGAAGCTGGCAAAGGGGCAGAGATGAGCCCCACGGGCCAGACCGCCAACCTCCTCTCCGCACCCCACAGCCTCTCCTTACTCTTCCCACGCTGGGCAGTGTGAAGGCGCCCAGAAGCGGACAGAAGCAGCAAAAACGTAGAGAAATTGGCACAGGGAGCGGGGCTTAGCCAAATGATGCGCAGACAATTGTGCCCGTTTATTCCTGCGACTTCTGCGGAGAGTGCAGCCGCCGCCACAAAGTCTCCTTTGCGCCTTGGCTAACGAGACTGCAGCAACACCAAGGTCCTACTTGCTGCGGGGCTGCCCCAGGAATCTAGAGCTAGGAGGCAAGAAACGTTTTTGGAGTTAAGAAAGAGAACTGACCATCCTGATGCGTCCCCAGGAGAAACGGCAAAGGAAAGCCACCTCCCATGGAGTCATTATGACGATTATCATTCCGGACTGGGCCAGCGGGAACACACTGAGCCCGACCTAGCTGCACAGCCCCGGAGCTCAGACGTTAGCAGGGGGATAACACCTGTCACCAGTTTGGGAGAGCGATTCTCTGGGGAGTGGCGTCACTGAGGGAGGGAGCGGACGCAGTGTAATTAGAAGGGCTGGTTAAGGAAATTTATTCAGGTTGCTGCCCCAAAAGGTAAAAGGGGGCTCATATGCTCACTTGGTAGCAGAATTGGAAGTGGAGCGCTGGAGCGTTGCGAGGAGGAAGCCCCGGCGCTCCAGTTCCTCTGAGAGCAGGCTGGGTGCCTGTAGGCACTCTGGTCTGCGTGCTGCCGGTGAGCTGGGCCCAGAGGCATCTTGAAGAGCTCTACTGGGAAGAGTGGGGGCACTTCTGCATTTCCTCCCTTCCCACGCTTTGGGAATCAAGCTGTTCCTTTGATTGAGGCCCTGGACCAGCGAGTAGAGGGATGGTTCAGTTTTTTGTTTTGTTTTTTTTTTTTTTTTTTTCTGGTAGGCTTAGATAGAAGAGCAAGAAATGCCGCAGAAATGTGCAAGGGGAATTGGGGCGGGGGGCAGGGGAAGCGGAATCCTGGAAACCAAATTCCTAGAAGCTGGATCGGATCTCTCAAACGGAGGTGTGGGGTAGGAAAGAAAATGGTAGGTTCAGGTACTATGTTCTAAAGGGAACAGAGTACTGGAGAAACTGTTCTGAGGGTATCACCAGAATTTCAGATGTAGGTTTCTTTATTACTTATATTATTGACAAGAGAAGGTAGGAAATAGGAATTCCCATCGGACAAAACCATCACCAATTTTCATTTATTCTAAAGAGTGCTTTACATATTGAGCATGCATGACAAATTCTTTTCCCAGCCTCCAGACAGTTTATGGAGCTGTCTTTAAAGATTGCCTCACATGTTTCATGTCGACTCTGTTCTGATCACAGGAGCTTAAGATGTTAAACCCTCACAAAGTCCTTTCTTGAGGCTCTTCTGAGAACTGGGATCAAACATCAGTCTACCCACTCATCTGCTGGCTTTGATAGAGGTACTGCTACTCTCTGTGGCAACCTGGTTTGGGGTCAAGAAACCAATGATGCAGGCACCCACTGGGGTGGTTGTTTTAATGTAATAAATAGCCATTCATAAAAACAGGTCTGTTTAAAGAGCCTCTTGAACAGTAGAATTGTTTAGTAGTGTTGTGAAAAGTTTTTCTGCAGTATCTGAGATTCAGGGCTCAAAATGTGAGATCTACAACTCCCACTTTCCCTGATCTGCTTTTTGTGATTGCAAAACACACTGAAATGACTAAACATTCATGGCTTCTCACAAAAGCAGAAGGTGCCAGTCTGGATTCTGAGCAGTCTTGTGAAGTCAGCTCGTTTAGAAAACTGAACGGTGTGTTTGTTTTGAAGTAGTCCATTTTCTTTTTCACCCTTTGGGAAGAACATTTATTGATATAGACATTGAATAGCAATTGGGCTAACAAAGACTGAAATGTAAGTGCCACAAAAGTCTCCCAAATACAAAATACATGAAAAAGTAAACACGGGAAAAAACTAACATTTGCATAGTAGGAGATCCTTCTATAACACGGATAATAGACTGTTAATGAGAGATTCTTATCAAAGCAAATTGCCATTTCAATTTTAACAGTAGAATAATATGTGGGTAGCTCAGAATTCTTAGGAAAGGGTGTTGAAGTATGTGCATCTGCCACTAAGAGCACTAGAAAAACAGAAGAGAAGGAGCTGGAGGAATAGAAAAAAAAATAACCTCTATAAAAAGGGTCACTTTGTCCAAATCTCAAACACGGGGCTTCTGAGAACATGGCAGGAGGGATCATAGATCATGACTTTGATCTACCACAAGGACAAAAGGGTCACCAAGGAAATGGTCAGATCAATTGTAATCAGCAATTAGTTTTTGAGTGGCTGTTGTGTGCCAGCCCCTGTGCAGGGTGCTGAGGTGATATGCATGAACCAGACATGTTTCTGACTTCCACATGTAAAAGGACAGACAGCCGTGAGCACAAGCAAGATAAGACAGGGAATGATGAGCTGAATGTCAAAGTAAGGCTGAAAAAAAGAAAGACAAAGGAAGGAAAGGTTGATCCTGCTGGGAGATCAGACTTTCTGGTCAAAATAATATTTGAGATAGGTCTAGATATATGGGCATAGTTTAGGCAGAATGGCAGTGGCGGGTTCAGAGGCAGAGAGGATATTCAACGCTAATAAAATGTGGTGACTAAAAGCTTTAATGTTGGAATGTCAGATGCTTGGTTGGGAACATCAGAAGCAGGGAACAAAGTAGTAGGTATTCTCTTCTCTTGCAGGATTTCCCAGGATTTCTGTTGAGAGTATGCGTCCTTGTACTAGTTTTATTTGTCTGGGGAAAGGAAATTTCTTTTGCCAGAAAGAATATGTCATTGGTATACTGAGAACAAATACTTAGATTCCCAAATGTGGTTAAAGGCTTTGAAAATTGGATTATATTTACTCATTCAAACCTCAAGGGAGCTGAGTTCAATGAGTATTTGCATATTTGTGTGTGTGTGTGTGTGTGTGTGTGTGCGCGCGCGCGCGCACGCGTGCATGTATGCCCTGTGGTTGGTTAGGGATGACTACATTTGACTTCTTGGGGGTTCAATAAGATGGCCCTCAGCTATGGATTACCTTTCCAGCTGGCCCTTCTATTCATTTCAAATCTTCACACATCAGAACAGTTTCTGGAGAAATGGGCAGGAAATAAACACCGAACCCCGGAGAGGATTCCATTTCTAAACCTTGCAGAGGCCAAGTACAAGTAGGGAAAGTAAGAGAGGTGGCTTGTCGCTGTTTCTTTCCTAATACTAAGAGCTATGTGCCGTGAGGTTCCCTGAGCATTTACTTATCCTCATCCAACACTATGGGGTTGGGAGCAGGCGTTTTCCCTGATGGCCTAAGTGAGTCGTGAACTTATTTCTCCAGGATGGATGATGGCGGGAGGATGGGAGGGTGGAGTAAGAAGAAGTGGTAGTTTTGTATATATTCTATAAAAGGAATGAGATTATTTCATTTGGGAGTGAATGTACTAATATAATACAGGAGGACTTGATTGGGAAGCAAAAAATGAGAAGGGAGCAAGGCTTGGAGGGTGATAAGTAAAAGAGCATGCTCAAGCCAGAGAAGACAGCCTAGTTGGGTCTGGAAAGCACCAGCGATCTGGAGAGAATGGGACAGACACACTGCAGGAGCCTGGATAAGGAAGCCGCATGTCCTGCAGGTGACGAAGTTGAGCAGGGGGCAGGAAGAAGTGGCCACTTTAGCGTAAGCCCCTGCCCTCCATTGTTCTCCCAACATATACACCAGAAGTGGCCAGATCCACAGGGGTGTTTCAGATGCCTTGCTCCACACCACTAGCACTGCCTCAGTCACAGGTATAAGAACCAGGTAGCTGCAGAGAGTGGGTTCTTTAAACACAAAGGAGGCATTGGTAGAATTGCAGCAACAAAGTGGAAGCCCAAGCAGCAGAAGGAGAAAGAGAGTGCGTGTGAAATATCAGGGATGCCACTGCCTTTTGAGACCCTTGGGGAGGCTGGGAAGGAGAAGGAGGCTGCAGCACAGAATGACAACAAATGGCTCTGTGCTCCTAGGCTGGCTGACTTCGGTAGATACTGTCCTTACACCTGGGCAGCCAGGGCCCCTGGTCTGGGTGTCATCATTAGAGGACCCTGCTCTGCCCCTTCACCTCCCCACATGGCAAGGAACCCACAGGGCCTTCTGGAGTTTGTGCCCCGCCAGTCCTCCCACCTGCTCGATTATGCTTGGGTATCTGAGACCCTGAAATTTCTTGTCCAAATGGCCCTGAGTCTATTTACAAGGAATCCATGGGTTCTTTCTTGAGTCTATCCTCCAGAGGGAATTCCATGCCACTGAGTCTGTCCACCCTTAGGTGGCTAAGGGTTGCCATTTGCAGGAGCGGTAGAGGGTGGCGGCAGGTGGGAGACTGCGGATGTGCTGATGCTAGCATGCACACAAGGACTCTACACTGCCTAGGTAGAGAGAAGAGTGGGGGAAGCAGTGAAGAGGGATGGTCTGTGGATCATGTGTCTCCATTCTTGCTCTTGCCCTGGACCCTGCAAGGGCAGTAAATGTACTAGTGTAATACAGGAGGACCTGACTGGGAAGCAGAAAATGAGAAGGGCTCCTTATCCAGGCTCCTGCAGAGTGTCTGTCCCATTCTCTCCAGATCACTGGTGCTTTCCAGACCCAACTAGGCTGTCTTCTCTGGCTTGAGCATGCTCTTTTACTTATCACCCTCCAAGCCTTGCTCCCTTCTCATTTTCTGCTTTCCAATCAGGTCCTCCTGTATTATATTAGTACATTCACTCCCAAATTTTCCCTGTGAGAAGCTGTGTGAAGGAAGACCCAAAGCCCAGCAAAGAAACAACCAGAGCAGGCTTACTCTTCTCAGGATGGCTACAAATAAGCTGACACTGCAGGGGCCTGGCCATGCTACTGAATCCACTCATTCTCCTAGGCACGGGACGCACAGAAGCAACACACCAAGTCCCAAATTTCCCATTTCTCAAAAACAGCTCATTTCCCTTCTCCAAATTCCCTTCCAGCACCAAAGATTTTGGTCAGTTACAAGTTGAGCTGAGGCAATGACTACTCTACTAGACCCTAGATCAAGTAGGAAGAGGAACCACACAATTCTTCTAACTTATAAAAACATGTGGGCAGATCTGTATTCTGCACTGGTCAGGTACATCCAGGGTTGTGTAGGCAAATACTTAAGACTGGGGAACAGGACAATGAGCTTTTAACACTAGTGACAATCGCTGGCTCCGATCAAGTGTCAGACACCAGGCTAAGTGCTGTCCATACAGGAAGCAGCAGAACCAAAGTGGCAGGGTTCAAAGCCCAGCTCTGTCACTTAATAATTATGTGGTTTCAGATAAGTTATATCTTTCTGCCTCCATTTCTTTATCTAAAAACTGGAGAGCGGTAACAGCACCCACTCCCACAATTGCTGTGTTAACGTTAAAACATTTAGAATAGTGGTAAAGACTCCATAAATGTCATGGTTTGTGTTTTGATGTTTGTTTGTCTGTTTGTTTTGAGACCAAAACTCACTTTGTCTCCCAGGGTGGAGTGTAGTGACACAATCACAGCTCACTACAGCCTCGATCACCCAGGCTCAAGCAATTCTCCCGCTTCACCTTCCCCAAAAGTTGGGGCTATATGCATGCACCACCATGCCCAGCTAATTTTTAAAGTATTTTTTGTAGAGAGAGGGTCTCCCTATGTTTTTCAGGCTGGTCTCAAACTCCTGGCCTTAAGGGATTCCCCTGCCTCGATCTCCTAAAGTGCTGGGATTACAGGTGTGAGCCACCATGCCTGAACCAATGTTATGTATTATTAATCATCACAACTCTCTGAGATAGCAATTCTTATCCCAAATGTATAGATGAGCAAGTGTGCCTTGGGGAGATTACATAGTTTGCTGCTGAGTGGCAAAGCCAGGATTCAAAACCAGCTGATTCTGAAACATGATTTTTATTAAACCATGCTGCCTCTCAAGGCTGCTGAAAACCTCATCATGGGGAAAGCAGTCGAAGGGGTATGATTAGAGAAAAACTGCTTAGCTTGGAGAAGAGAAGATCATAGGAGAAACAGGGGGCTGTTTTTTGAAAGACTTTTATATCAAATCCAGAGGACAAAACAAAGGTGCAGACTAGGGAGAAATATTTTTACTGTGTCAATGAAATGAACTACTTTAAAGCTATGAATCCTCCAGCATGGATGTTGAGTAGACTTGTCAGGGGTATCATAAAGTAATAGGAATTAATTATGAGCAAATTAAATATGAATAAATTAATATCAGAGAATAGATCACTAACAATATTTTGAATATCTGTGAATTTGATGAAATATATGACTCCCCAATATATATGAACCCTTGGCTAAAACAAAATCAAATCACTTCACAGAACACATCCAAGCATCATATGTGGAATTTGTCTGCTTCTCAGGTCTCAGAAAGACCTGCAATGCCCTGTGAAAAGCAGCTCCTGCCTCTCCCCTACCCCTGCACTGAGACGCAATGAGAAAGGCATGTATAGGCGCTACCACCCACACTTACCCCTTGCCGCCAATGCGTGGAGGCATAGTCCAGACAAACGTTGCCTGAAATATGGGGACTGTTGTGCAGAGGATTGGTTTAAAGTGAGAGGTGGGCAGATTCTATGGCTGAAATCACAATACTGGGCATCCAATGGGCAGACCCTAAGATTCAGAGCTGCAGAAAATGTTAACTTCCTGCCATGTGCTTCTCTGTGTCTGAGGTTAGGGTCATTGTCTCTTTATTGACCTAATTCACGTATCTAACAAAGAGAGCCACAAAGCAACAGCCTATCAGTGCCACCGCAGATGCTGTGATCACCACAATGACGACGCTCCCAGCTGTGTTGACCAGAAAGCCCAGGCCACCTCCGACTAGGATCTGAGCCAGCTGCACCATGCAGGTGAGGGTGGCGCAGTCCATGCCCTTCCCTCTCACGCTGTTGTCTGGATGCCCTCCTGGAGCCTGCTGCCTCTGCAAAGGAAGCACAGAAACACCATTTGACCTACAAAGAACTGTCATTTAAGGGCACAAGTCAGCAAAACTTTTCTGTGACCAACCAGATAGTAAATACCTTTCGCTTTGTGGATTATACAGCCCTGGTCGTAACTACTCAACTCTACTCTTGTAGTGCAAAAGCAGGGGCAATGTGGAGCTGAGTTGCCTTTCCAATATAGATTAATGGACATTATTAGCATTTGATTTCAGGGAATTTTCATGAATTGGTGATGTGGAACTGAACTGAATATTGATGGCTATTAGCATTTGATTTTATGCAATTTTCATGAATTGGTGATGTGGAACTGAACTGAATACTGATGGGTATTAGCATTTGATTTCAAGTAATTTTCACTTGTTACAAGATATTAAGCTTCTTTTGAACGTTTTTTCAATCATTTAAACAATTAAAAGGAATTCTTAGCTCACAGACTGTACAAAAACAAGTGGTGGGCCATAATCAATACAATGTAGTGGATACTTAATAAATATCTTATTCTTTTCCTTTCTTAGTGTTAAAAATTCAAAGATTTTAAGAAGGATGTTGAATTGCTGATGTCCTTAAGAGAAGCAACTTTAAAAGGCATTTCAATCTTTTAAAATATGGTTGCTACTTGATTAATATAATGTTTGGTTAATATTTGATATTTGGTCTGAACTGGTTGATAACTTTGTCATTTGTGGCATATCTCTTATGTGCTGGGCCTAGGTTTTTTTTACTTGTTACTTTATTTCAACCTCAACACCTCCCTAGATGCACATGTTATTATCATTCCCCCCATGGTAACAATTATAATACTAGCTATCATATTTTGAGTCTTTGTCAGGTGCTAGGGGGCACCACACTAAGCGCATCCACTATCTTGTTTGCTTTTCTCTAAGGTAAATAACATTCTTTCCATTTGCCTCATGAGGAAACTGAGGATCTGCGAGCTTAAATGATGATTTCCTGCACTATTAGGCAAAAAAAAGCATTATGCTGAAAAACTCTCATCTTCGAATAAGAAAGGAAAATAAGAAAACAGATTTACATTTGCTTGGTTTTTATTTAAAAATGCTGGAAAGATTAACAAAAAACCTAGTAAGAGTGGTAACACGTTGGGGTTGGAGGGAGATAGTAAATGGTAAAGGGAGCACGCAGTGTGCAGTTTTATATATCATTGTGAATATATTATCTCACTTAAAAATGAACTCATTCTAAGTGCTACCTAATAAACAAATAAATAACATCTCCAGTGTAACGCAGCTTCCAAGTGAAAGAGGCAGGATTTGAATCCAGGTGTCTCTGAGCTTGAAGCATAGGTTTTCTTCCCCCAGTACCATGTAACACTCTCCTTGGAGGGACAGTTTTTTATGATAACTATCCCATTAGCAGCAACATCCCTGTCATGCACTTAAACCTTGGTGACAATGTTTGCCAGGGGATGAGGAAAGCCACAACTCTTTTTTGAAATGTTTTTACTCCTGGTGTGGCTCTGCCCTGCTGCCATATCAAATGATGAAAAACATGGTCAGAATCATAGTCTCATGTTTATGTGTTCAGTGTTTTTGCAGTTTCATGCTGAGCTGGATTAAACTTGGAGTTATCTCTGTAACTTTTATATCATTGCTCCAGTTACGGAACTATAAGCCTATTTTCATGGGAAGAGAGTTGCAATTTTGATAAGAAGAGGTGGTAATTTTAGAGTGGAAATACCAACTCTGTTATAGGCGTTGCTTAGGTGCTTGTTCACTAGTTGAGTTCCAAGGTTTAAACGGCGCAGGTTCCGCTCAGGGCAGCAAAGTGGGGATTACCACCCATGATTCCAGCTTTCCTTCTCGCACATGGGGTCTGACTTACTAAAATCTGGACTCCATTGCCTAGGACTTTCCTACCCTCAACAAATAATGCCGAGAAATTCTACCATGCACCTCTGCAGGCAGGGAGACCCTTATTGTGGGTATCCAGAAGTGCTGCAGGTGCACCAGGGAGACCTATGAAGTGGTTATAGAAGACCTGGGTCCCTCTTTTTTGTCTCTGTGTTATTGTGGGCTGGTTTCCCCACCTCACCAAGCCTTCTTTTTCTAATCAGAAAAATGGGAGTAACACTCCTTGCCCTACAGCTCCCTAAGTGAGCAGGGATTGAGAGTAAGGACCAGAGAGCTGGGCTGCCCTGGGCATGCCTGTACCAGATCATGATTGCAGTTGGTTGGGCTTTTGACTGCTGCCGTTTCAAGAACCCTTATTTTCCAGCTCGGCTCTACACATTGCTACCAAATCCTCCCCAGCCTTCAGATGAGTCTGGATGTTACCCAAGGCAGAGGTTCAATGACAGCACACCTCCTTTTCTTCCTCGCGGTGGTACTCAGTAATGAGGTTAAAGGGCACAGTGTACAGGGTGCTGGACATCACACCAAACAGGCTGCACAGGACCAGCGTGGAGTAGACATTGGGGAAGAGCCCAATAAATCCTGTCCCCAGGCCAAACAGCAAATATCCCGTGAAGTAAAGACCCTTTAATCCAATGTAAGATACCAAAAATTTCTGAAAGTCTGTGGGAAGAAGAGAGGGAGAAATTACAGCTGGCAGTGCCTCACAACATTTAACAATTTCAGACAATCCTTTATTCTGAAGATTCACTTTTTTGGACGTCCTTTGATACTGAGCCAGGAACAAAAGAATCCCCTTATCTGTGGGTTGAAAACAGCTGGCTTTTGGAACCATTTTAAAGACCTTTGCATAAAGGACAGCTTGAAATTGCCTTGCTAGGCTGATTTTTTTTCTACAAAGAAGAGTCTGGCACTGTTTAGCAGACAGCTGGATAGCAAAAAGAAGTCAGAAAGGTGGTAGAAAAGCTGACCTAACTATGGGAACCTGGGGCTGCAAGAAAAGTGTGGGTTACTCTGAATCAGTTGGGCTGTGGCCCCATAGGACCAAAATAATAACACAGGCCTATCTTGGCCCTATGACCCAACGTCAGGTTGGGGAAAATTGGAACAACCAAAATTTACAGAACGATCTAAGCCCCCACCTGAATGGACTCTGCACACCTGAGAAGGAGGTAAAGGATGTGCAATTATCTGAAGACACTTTCCCTGACTTGTCAATCCTTCCCAGGCTGGTAAGGGGCTCCCACAGCACCCAGCATTTCCTCATTGCTGGCTCCCTAACTCTTCGTAAGCAAGTTCCTTGACTTCTCAAAACCCCAGCTTCCTCATCTGAAAACTGGGAATAATAAAACCATCTTTTGGAGTTGTTGCCAGGATCAAGTGAGATGAAGTGTCCATGAAATCACCCAGCCTAATGCCTAGCATGTAGAAAACATGCAATTAATGTGGCTATGGCTATTGCAACAAAGACAGGTTGAGCTGGAGATAGCTGACTCTTAACTGGATTTCTCTTCTAGCAGGTCAGCTTGGCTTGCTTGTATCAGTATAGTGGTAGAGCTAATTTTTAAAAATGAAAAATTCTGCTTTAAAACATTTTACAAGGTTTTCCACAATGGCAAGAAAAATCCCTAAATTGCTTTTATCTTCCTTTCTTAATCGGTTGTTTTTAATTCACACATTCCTCATCTCTCCCCTGTGCCATTCTCCTGGAACACAAGAATCAGGGGATAAATAACAGATACTTGAAATGTGGCTATTCAAGAATGAAACTTTCCATATCTATTCATATAATTATTGGACTTACAGCTTGTAGACAAGCAACCTTGTTTGCAGTACATTCGAATCAATTATGAAACTAAACACTGTCTCACATTGATTAAAGACAAAGCTCTGAAAATGACAAGTGGGCAACATTGCTTCCTCTATTAAACTTATACCACACCTGGAGGACTGTTGTTAAGGTTGAGAATAAAAAAATGAGAATAAAGCTAGATAAGTTTCTGCTTGCTTAATAATTATATTTATATAGAAAATGTAATCTAAGGTGTCTCAATACCTAAAAGATACCATCAACACCCATTAGGGAAATGCTCTTATCCAAGTGTGTATGCCAGCAGAGGAGAAGGCAAAGTAGGATAAAGAGGTACTTGGAAACGTAAATAACTTCAATACAAAGACTGAAAGTCTGGCAAAGAATACTTTATTCACAAAGATAATCCAATGAACTTCAGGGCCAAGCTTGCATTGCCCGCTGATGGTTCTGATACCCAGTGGTAGTCATGTCATCACACAATGCCTCTCTTCAGGACTGGGGGAAAATTATAGATTTAAGCACCAGCTATGACTAGTAATGTATATTATGGTATGAACAATTGGCCATGTCTTAGTACCTAGTGTTGTTACTCTAATTGGTATACGTGTACCTACTGTCTACAAAAGGAGCTTGGAAACAAGTCCCTATCATCTTTCTCCACCTTAGCAGCCAGATTGTCCTGCCAACCTCCACATGGATAGAAACTGAATCTGCTCCTGATGTTATGTGATAAGTCCAAAATAGAGGGTAATATCATGAGCTCTGGAAGGAGAGGAAAGGATTGATTCTGCCCAGAGTGGGTTGAGGTGCAGGGAGAAGAAAACTTGAATGATTTCACTGAGGAAGTAATATTTAAGTTGGGTTTAAAACCATTATTAGAAGTTGTCTAGTTGGGGAAGTAGGAAGAGCAGTTCAGGTAGAAGAAACTAAAAGCAGCAGCAAATACACAGAAGTGAGAAAGTCTGCATAGTGGGTCACTGACGGTAGTTAATTGACATGGGAATGAAAGAGGGCAAAGTATGAACTTGGCCGAACTGTGAAAAGCTCAGGAATTTGACTTTATCCTTTGGGTATGGAGAGCCCCTAAAATCCTTGAGCAGAGTTGGCTGGTATTTTATAAATAAAATGTTGATTTGAATTTACAATGGTAGAGATCCAATAGATTTATACATTAATACAACTCTGGAAAACTATTCAACTAATAATTTCTTTTGTAACTAGAAAGCCTTTTAACTAGAAGTGACCTAAAAATAACATGCTTTAAAGTTTCAAATGGCATAAAATTTATGTAGACAAGACTGATGGAATGTAATCTAGTAGGGATTCCTTGAGGAAAAAGAAGTTTAGATTGACACATTTTTTTGTGTGTCAAAAAAAAAATTACAAAGATGAAGGTAGGGCTGGATGTAGCGCCTCATGCCTGTAATCCCAGCACTTTGGGAGGCTGAGGTGGAGGATCACTTGAGTCCAGGATATCTAGACTAGCCTGGACAATGTAGGGAGACCTTGTCTCTCCAAAAAAAAAAAAAAAAAATTAAGTTAATAAGCCAGGCACAGTGGCATGTGCTTGTGGTCCTGGGTACTCAGAGGGCTGGGACTTGCTTGAGCCCAGAAGGTTGAGGCTGCAGTGAGCCATGATCACGCCATACACTCCAGCCCAGGTGGCAGAGTAAGACTTTGTCTTAAAAAAAGAAGAAAAACAGACCAAAAAAAAAAAAAAAAAAAAAAAGAATGAGGGTAGTAGTAAATAGTCCCCTCAGTCCTTGAAATCATGAAGGACTTAAGATGGAAAATTTACCAAACCCTTTTAGTCTAGCATTCTTTCATTCTATTTTAAGTGCTTGAAATCTTCCTCCTGGAATTTTTCTTAGTTTGCATACTCCAAGAGGAAGAAAAGAGTTTGCTAAATAAATGTAAGCTTTAAGCACTACTATTTGAGTATCATAAATTTTAACATAATGAAGGTTGTGGTTATGTGATTATTGGGCTCATCAACTTCTTGCATGTTTATATGAGGTCCCCTTTTCCCAATTGTGCTCACTGTTTAAGAGATCTTGAGGCAGGTTTCCTGCTGTGCTATGGCTGGGTAAACGGAAGGGGAAGGGGCCTTCACATACATCCGCCCTTTCTCCCCACAAGAAGCAGGCTGACGGTGACAGAGTGAGTCCCCCTGAGAATGGTAACAGGGATTCTCCCCATCTCCTCTCACTTCCTTCACCCAGGCCATATCCCTGCTGTCCCCTGGACCTGTCCAAAGCCCAGAGCCCTGAGTTGGGGGTCAGTTATTCTTACAATCTTGCAGAAGAAGAGCGCTTTATAATTAGGAGAACTGCATATGTTTTTCAGGCCAGACTTTTCACTTAATTCAATGTATACAGAACTTGGAGATATCCACACACAGTAACAAGTACAATGCAGCCTATGAGATGCCGTGGAGTTGTAGCCCAGCCACTTGGACTTATGCAAAGACAGTAGCAGAAATCCCTTTGTTCAGTGTCTTTATAGCTGCAACTTAGGTGAGTGGAGGTTAAGAGGCTCAGAAAAGCTGGCACCTGGGAAGGAAAGCCAGATGTCCTCAATCCTGGTGTGGTGCTCCTATAACCTACCCAGCTACACATCTGAGCTAAGGTCATTTGCATGCTGACTTTGTCACCTGTCATGTTAACATCACTTCTCTTCTGTGTCATCTACAAATCTGATATGCCTGTCTATGAAATGCCACCAACGATCTTGCTCCAGTAGAACATGAACCTGCTGGGACTCATCCATCCAACACTTCATCTTGTAAAGATTCCCTTTTATTTCCCAGAGAAACTTGATCAGGAACCCACTGATTCCACGTGCAAAGTAATCAGTGAGAAAAATGACACCTAGAATTCATGATGATAAAAGGATGCTTCCTATGGTCCTTTCTAAGGTAATAGTTTTCCCTGACGTCCATAGATTTATTAAGAATCTGGTATTTTAAACAGTAGAGAATACACATAGAAATATCAAATCCAAGTTGTGCTAGACCAGAAACTTTTAGAAGACATCCTTAGGAGAGAGAGAGACTTACAAGAATAAAGTGAGGAAAACACGGAGTTGATGCACAAGCCCCAACATCCAACCTCGACTCCTCTTTCGTAGATGAGAAACTCTGTGGAGTTGTGTGCACTATAGGGATCCCCACCATACACAATCTGAAAGAGAGGTTGGAGGCTGTTGAGGTACAAATGCAATGTAGTAAGAACCCATTCTCATGCACTCTGCTTCTCCACCCCTGGGGGGCAAATGTCCCTGCCTGAGGGACCCTTTCTAGAGTACAGAGCTGATGCTGTCATGACCAAGTCGCCCCTTCCATCCTATCACATCTTCATTCAAGGACCTATCAGAAATCTAATGCTTGCTGCATCAGGTCTCAGCAACGCTCTCTCACATCCTTAACATTCCTCCTTCCATCTTACAGCTGGTCCCACCTTACTTAGGTAATCCCACCACTCATCTTCTGCTACAGTCAATCGGCTTCTGACTCACCTCCACATGGGCCATTCCTGTTCCTGCTTGGAATGTTTTCTCCCTCTCTCATACTCCTCTAACTCCTACTAACCCTTCAAGGCCCAGACCATACTTCACTTTTTTATTTGTATTTATTACTATATTTTATTTTTTAAGAGACAGGGTCTTGCTCTGTCACTCACAATGGAGTACAGCAGCACAATCATAGGTCACTGCATGCTTAAACTCCTGGCCTCAAATGATTCTTCCACCTTGGACTCCAAAAGTACTGAGATTACAGGCATGATCCACCATGCCCAGCCTGAGCCCTGCCCCTCCTTCTTGAAGCCTGCCATGATTGGTACGGCTCACATCAATTTGCCCTATTTGTTGCATTTGATTAAATACTGGCAGACTTCGTAGTGTCCTCTAGTTGTCCAGTGGCATGTTTCTAGACCTGTCTGTAAGCCAGCTTCTTGATGGCACTCTTTCCTACATTCTTACTGTGCCAATCTTAGAGGATAACCCAGAAGAACCTCAACAGGTATTAATGGAGTAAATGATGTGTAACAGTGAGTGTGTGCACAGACACGTTCATTACCTGGCCCATGAAATCTGTGAAGAAGAGCATGTTGGACAGGAAGGCCGTCCATCCAATGAGGTGGCTGATGCAAAGGTAGCGGTAGTGAGAAGGCATGCTCACCAGTGCTCTCAGCAGTGACTTTAATGTCATTTCCCTGCAAGTCTGAAATAAAACATGAAACAGAGGTGTGACCTTCACTGCAGAAACTCAGCCTGCTAAGGGAGCCAGAGCGCACAGCCATATTATGTATTTGTCAGTCAGCCATCACACGAAGTGTCACTTTTCCTGGACATGGAACTAGGTTTCCCTGGAGTAGACTCACAGGAGGTATTCTGTTAACCGTGAGTGACGGCTTAGCAGTTTCAGGCCCAGAATGAGGCTTTGGACCCAAGGGCAAAGAGAATGAGAATGACGCTAGCTTCAGGCCAAGGTGTAGGAGACATTGAGCATCCTATCTCTGAATGACAGAACTGCTACAGAAGGACAAAGCTCACAGTCATAAGCCAGCTCTTAGATGATTATAATTCTTGGGTCTCTTAACTATGAGAGCACAGTAGGCAAACCCAAGATGTCTGTCATGATCTTGGTCCCCTAATGTCATCTCTGTGATTATGTGCTGTTACATGGCAAAGGGATTTGCAGATATATTAATAATTAAGGTAACTAGTCAGCTGACCTTAAGTTAATTGAAAGGGAGGTTATCTGGGTGATCCTAACCAAATCCCATGATCCCTTGAAAAGTACAGAATTTTCTCCAGTTGGTAGTAGAAGGGAAAGTCAGAGCAACTCAAAGCATAAGAAATGCCTGCTTTGAAGGTGGAGGAAGCCACATGAAAAGGACCTGAGAGTGACATTTAGGGGCTGAGAACAACTCCAGGCCAACAGTCCACAAGAAAGCAGGGACCTCAGTCCTAAAACCACAGGGAACTGCATTCTGCCAACATCCTGAATGTGCTTAGAGGCAGGCTTCTCCCACTGAGCTTCCAAATGAGAATACAGCTCTGCTAACACTTCGACTTCACACTTGTAAGACCTTGTGCAGAAAACCTAGTGCAGCTCACCCAGGCCTCTGATCTACGGAACTGTGAGATAATAAACTGATGTTGTTTTAAGCAGCTAAGTTTGTGAAAATTTTTTATTTACTAGAGCATTAATACAGAGAGCCAGTCAGCTCCCTGTTCTTAGCCAGCTGTCTCCACCCAGGTTATTTCTCTGGATTCTAATGATAGCAGAAATGTGTTAATGAGCCCTAATTGAGTTAGAAGTAAGAACAATGTAGAACTCAAATATATATATTTATACATGCACACACACATGCGCACGCACACACACACACACACACACAGGAGGGGTCTTCAATATGTTAACGGAAAATGCATACTATGAAAAAATTATGTATGGATTTCAAAAAAATTTTTGAAGCAAAATAAACTCATACCAACTTGCTATAGTATGTCTGAAGAAGATTTAGTTTGAGGCACCAAGAAGGATAAGACATCAGTTTGAAAACAGCCCCTAACAGAGCCACGTGAATTCTACCAAAATTGAAGCTGGAATAAACATCACTTATGGTGAAGCTTTGGTGGAAGAATGGTGAAATCACATATGTTTTTTTTAAGTTTATGAAGACAATGTCCCAAAGAAATCAGCAGTTTACAAATGGATAACTCATTTTAGGAAGGAACCAGATGGTGTTAAAGATGAAGTCCTCAGGGGCAGACCATCCACATCAATTTGCAAATAAAAAAGTTAATCTTGTTTATGCCCTAATTGAAAAGGACTGACAATTACTGGCAGAAATAATAGTCAACACCATAGACATCTCAGTTGGTTCAGTTTACATAATTGTGACTGAAAAGTTAAGGTTCAGCAAACCTTCCACTCAATGAGTACCAAAAGTATTGTGCCCAGATCAACTTCAGACAAGAGCAGAGCTTTCAATGAAAATTTTAAACATGTAGGATCAAGATCCTGAAACTTTTCTTCAAAAAGTTGTAACAGGAGATGAAACATGGCTTTATCAGTATGATCCTGAAAACAAAGCACAATCAAAGCAATGGCTACCAAGAGATAGAAATGGTCCAGTCAAAGCAAAAGCAGACAGGTCAAGAGAAAAGACCATGACAACAGTTTTTTGGGGATGCTCAGGCATTTTGCTTGTTGACTTTCTGAAAGGCCAAAGATTGATACTATCTACTTACTATGAGAGTGTCTTGAGAAAGTTAGCCAAAGCTTTAGCAGAAAAACACCCATAAAAGCTTCGCCAGAAAGTCTTTGTCCACCATAACAATGCTCCTGCTCATTCCTCTCATCAAACAAGGGCAATGTTGTGATAGTTTTGATGGAATGTCTTTAGGCATCAACTCTGCAGTCCTGATTTAGCTCCTTCTGACTTCTGTTTCATAATCTTAAAAAATCTATGAAGGGCACCCATGATTTTTCAGTTAATAATGTAAAAAAGACTGCATTGACATGGCTAAATCTCCAGGACCCCCAGTTCTTTAGGGATGGGCTAAATGCCTGGTATCATTGCTTACAAAAGAAAGCAATGAACTCAATGGAGCTTATATTAAGAAGTAAAGTTTATTCTTTTTAAGTTTTATCTTCTCATTTGATTTTTCCATTGACTTTAGGAAGGCCCATCCCACACACATATATGTAAAAAATGAATATATAGGCCCCTGATTATTTAATTTAGATTTAAATTAGGTTAAAACCAGAAGCTATAGTTGTTTTGGTTTCAGAAACATGGAGAGAATGAGAAACTTTAAACTATTGATACAATTGTTTTGAAATACCAAGAATGATAATAGCCTTTAGCATCTTGTCATATAAGAGAAGAAAGAAACCTTGGGAATATTAAGTGATTAGCTTCCCTGAAGACACTGATACCATAAACATCAGACAAAATTTGGTAATGGGTCTTTCTTGTCATATTTTTATTTATTCTGAATCATGACATTGAGTACTGGCTAGTTTATAAGACAGTCTACTGAGATTTTCTATTTTAACTGTAACAGCATATTTTTTATACTTCTTAACCTTATACAATCATGCATTTTACTTCTTTGTTGCGGAAAATTATATTCACCCATTTTAGTTCTGTTGTGTAAGTTGATTTTTTCAAATTCATCAGTCTTGCAGTATCTAGCCCACTGACCATAACTATAGTCATTTTCTGATAATAAGTGTTAAACACTACAGACATGTCCCTGGATTGAAGGAAAATAACTGTTTTTCTGCAAGTAGAATATGGTACCTGTAAAAATAAATGATTATAACAGAAATGAAGTTCAGAATTACTACTTTTTCCTCAACCACAGAAAGAAGCAGCTAACAACATAGCCCAAGAAACAACAGCCTGGTTTTCATGCCTCCAACTAGATGGTTTGTCTTCACTTTCCTTCCTCTCTTTCCAAAAATGCAAAACTGAGAAAGTGAATCTGGCCAACAAGTATTCAGCCTCATTCTAAATATTAATATATGCTTCTGACTTATACATAATTTTCAGCCTGCTTTCATTGTTAGCCTAATTTGTCCTTTCTTCTAAAAATAAATATGAGCTTTCAAAATGTGCCTAGTGTTTCTGTAAAAGCTGGGAGTATAAATATTCAAAGCCCCTTTGTATATTGTAACTCAGAATAAAAACTCAGCTAGCATATTATTCCTGACTCATCAATTCCCTTGTAAAACCCTTTTAATCATTCTGAAACCTTGGGAGTTGTTTTACTGCATTTATTTTGTACCACTGTCAGCTGTAGACTGGGTGGTGATGAATTTACAAGCGAAAAAGGTACAGAGTCTATCAGGGAGAAAGAAAACTTCACAAATGTGCCCTCAAAAGGAGACTATTTAAATGTTAAAGGGAGCAACTGATGGCATGGAGGAATTGGAGATAGATTTTATGAGATCTGGTTTAAACTCGTGAAATAATTCAGCCCTCTTGCCATTAAAAAAAGAAAAATTTGTTCTTAAATTACACAGCCACCCTTATTTTGGAAAGCAATGTCTTTGGCAAACAATAACAGCCCTGCAGCCTTGGCCCTGACCCTGGAAACATGCAGACTTCTTTTGCTTGACTGGAGACCTCCCAGGGCACACATTTGGAAGAGAAGTGCAAATCCATGGCTTTGAGAGTAAGATGTATTACTCTGTGCTTTATTCTTACTTTATCTTTTTGTCTTATTTTATTTGCTTATTTATTTATATTTTTAGAGGTGGGGTTTCACTCTGTTGCTCCGATAAGTGTGCAGTGGCATGATCACAGCTCACTGCAGCATCAAACACTTGGGCTCAATGCATCCTCCCACCTCGGCCTCATGAGTTGCTGGGACTACAGGAATGAGCCACTGTATTGGTCTCAATTTGTTTTTTAAACCAAATAATGAAATCATTCAGAGCCTGCAACATTTTTTATGTGGCCCCTACTAGTAAGTTTGTAGTATCTGTTGTATTTATTTTTGTACTCGTGTGGGAGTTCCATGCCTTTCAAAAGGCTTCCACTCAGTTGATTTCATTTGATCCTCACAGTAGCCTCTGAATGGGTGAGACAACCCCTGTCTATGCAACTCTTGGAGGGGGAGTCCCAGTCTATCTAAGGGGACATCAAAGAGGCAGATAATCTATCAGGGTGTTATCTGTTATCACGTATATACTTACCTTTAGTAAAACCTCATCTTGTTTTGTTCCCCAAACCACCACATTATTTTAAAATTTTTGCTTTCACATTATTTGATTACTTTTTTCCTTATTTTTTATCTATTATAGAAATTTTGGATGTATTGCAGAATTTAAAAATAGAAAATTAGAGCTTCCTGTGAGCCTATCATCCAGACTTTTCATTTTTGGTATTATTTCCTTTCCATTTTTCCTCTATGTATACAGCTTTGTTTTCTCCCAAAGTAAAGATTGTTTTGTGTATGTAATGTATATTTTACCTGATATATTTTTATTAAACCTTCAGAAACATATATTTTTAATGACTGCATGAATTTTATCATATAGATATTCCATGATTCTCTGGCTGTCCTGCATAAATGCACAAAGGGCTCCAGTCCAACTAGGAATCTTAGAGTTCTGGTTTGTTGGTGAAGGAGGGGCAAGGAGTATAGGTATTATCCACCAAGCAGTCTGGTGTTGGGAAAGAGGGTTGAGTCCAGGCATTAGGAGACCTAAAATCTCATATTTTCTCCACTTGTGTGATCGAGATAAAATGAAGGCTTTATCCCAATGACCTCATAGTTCCTCCTTGCACTCTTATAGTTATGGAAAACGCTGCACTCATCCTAAAATAGGAGCTACTGTTGGAATCAGATGAATAGATTACTCTCTTCAACTGCATTCTCCTATCAAGTGGCATGGGGAGAGGCAGGTTGATGTGCTGTGGCAACTCAATTCCAAGGCAGTCACGGTGATAGAATGAGGCCTTCTTTCAGCAGATCATACTCAACCATTTTGCCAATTCAAACATAAGCAGCGTCGAAGTTTACTTTTGCATTTATTTTGGAAAAATGCTAAGCAAATGAACAGAGTAAACAATACTGGAGGAAGCGCTTGATCTCGAGGAAAAACTACTTACAGAATTTTATAACTAACAGCTAAGATGTATTGCTTTTATTCATATACATAACTGAATACAAAAAAATGAGGTTTTCTACTGACTATACATAAAAAAAAAAAAAAAAATCCTTAAAATACCATTAAAATAAAGTACAGTTTTTAGTTTTGTAAACCACTTAGCTAAATGTAATGTGGTATCCTAGATTGGATCAGAAAAAGGATATTACCAGAAATGGGATAGCTGGATCAAATGGTAGTTCTACTTTCAGTTCTTTTTCTTTTTCTTTTTTTATTGTACTTTAAGTTCTAGGGTACATGTTCACAATGTGCAGGTTTGTTACATATGTATACGTGTGCCATGCTGGTGCACTGCACCCATTAACTCGACATTTACATTAGGTATATCTCCTAATGCTATCCCTCCCCCAACCCCCCACCCCACAATAGGCCCTGGTGTGTGATGTTCCCCTTCCTGTGTCCAAGTGTTCTCATTGTTCAATTCCCAGGTGAGAACATGCGGTGTTTGGTTTTCTGTTCTTGCGATAGTTTGCTGAGAATGATGGTTTCCAGCTGCATCCATGTCCCTACAAAGGACATGAACTCATCCTTTCTTATGACTGCATAGTATTCCATGGTGTATATGTGCCACATTTTCTTATCCAGGCTATCATTGATGGGCATTTGGGTTGTTCCAAGTCTTTGCTATTGCGGATAGTGCCACAATAAACATACATGTGCATGTGTTTTTATAGAGCACGATTTGTAATCCTTTGGGTATATACCCAGTAATGGGATGGCTGGGTCAAATGGTATTTGTAGTTCTAGATCCTTGAGGAAATGCCACACTGTCCTCCACAATGGCTGAACTAGTTTACAGTCCCACCAACAGTGTAAAAGTGTTCCTACTTCTCCAAATCCTCTCCAGCACCTGTTGTTTCCTGACTTTTTAATGATTGCCATTCTGACTGATGTGAGATGGCCATCAGGAAAATGCAAATCAAAACCACAATGAGATACCTTTCAGTTCTTCAAGGAATTGCCACACTGTTTTCCATAGTGGTTGTACAAGTTTACATCCCCACCAGCAGTGTAGAAGTGTCCCCTGTTCACTGCATCCACATCAACATCTGTTTTTGTATTATTGCCATTCTTGTGACATATATATATGTGTATATACATATACACACACACACATATATATACATATATATATATCACAGTTTTTTATTCACTCTTTGATTGATGGGCATTTAGGTTGGTTCCACGTTTTTGCAATTGCGAACTGTGCTGCTGTAAACATGAGTGTGCAAGTATTTTTTATATATATGATGGAATAGTACTCAGCCATAAAAGGAATGAATTAATGGCATTCACAGTGACCTAGATGAGATTGAAGAATATTATTCTAAGTGAAGTAACTCAGGAATGGAAAACCAAACATTGTATGTTCTTAGTCAAAAGTGGGAGCTAAGCTATGAGGATGCAAAGGCATAAGAGTGACACAATGGATGTTGGGGACTCAGGGGGTAAGGGTGGAAAGGGGATGAGGGATAAAAGATTACAAATTGGGTGCAGTGTGTACTGCTCAGGTGATGGGTGCACCAAAATCTCACAAATCACCACTAAAGAACTTACTCATGTAACCAACCGCCACCTGTTCCCCCATAACCTATGGAAATATTTTTTTTTAAAAAAAGGACATTAGTAGAAAAACGGTGAAATTCAAATAAGTCTGCTGTTTACCTAACAGTACTGAAGCAGTGTTAATTTCTTAGTTTTAACAAATGTACATGGTTGTCTATGACGTTAACATAAGAGAGAAGCTGGTAAAGCATAGATAGGAACTCTCTCTACTATCTGCAACTTTTTTGTAAATCTAAAATTATTCAAAAATTAAACTTTGATTAAGAAAACAAAATAACACATAGGCACGCTTTGCTAGGTGACAACTCCATGGGGTAGAACAAGGGCTCTGGTGTTCACTACAGTCTTCTGATGCTCAGCATTGGGTCTGGCAGGGGTAACTAATAACTATTGAATGAATAAAATAATGTACAAGTGAATGAACCATGCACACAGTGCAAACCCATTCCAAGAAATCTTATTGTTCACCCAAATACACCCTCCTCTTTATTCCCTGTAGTCAGTAGTCAGCAGCCAGATTAATATCAACAACAAAAAAGACCAAAAAAAAAAAAAAAAAAGCTAACATCAGTGAGTCCTCTGCCCCACTAGTTTTGATGGACCTCCATCATCTACCTAATAAAATTTTAGTTCTTATGCTGGCATTCAAAAGCATCCAAAATCTGTCTCCAATTTGCTTTCCTAACTTTAGTTCTAAAGTTACAAACTCTATGATCTACAGTACCACTTACACTTTCTGCAAATATGCTTCATGCTTTTAAAATATTTTTTTTTATATCTGTGGCTTTGCTGATGCTCTTCTGTCAGAATTATTTTTCCCCAAAAATATCTATTCAAATCCTAACTATCATTCAAGGCAGAACTCAGGGGCGATCATCTCCATAACCCCTCTCTCCATTTATTTAGGCACAATCCTTCCCTCTTTAAAACTAAAAGCAATTGTTATTATGCCATTTGTGGCCACCTTGGAAATGTGCCATTTGGGTCACCTACTGGAGGAAACACAGTTGATCGACAGCTCCGAATGCTGCCTTTCTGGATCCATTGCTCCTGTTCCTGCCAAGGAACTCTGTTCCTGTACCTGTTCCTCCCAAGGTCACCCTTTTCCTGGCTGTTCCCAGATAGTGACTAAGCAAGACGGGGGGTATTAGTGCTAGCCTGTTCCTACAAGAGTTGGGACTCCTCTAAGGAGCTACTTTGGCTGGAGGACTCCCATTTGGCCTGGGTGAAGCTTTCTTGGAACTTTACTGCATCTGAGAGGCTTCCTACCCTATCCTCTTTCCTTTCCTTTCTCCTTTCACAGGTGTTTGACTTACATCAAGATAAGAAGACTTTCCCTTCCTATTTCTACTTTCTCCACCTTATCTTTCATGCTGTTTTCTCCAATGAATCTCTTACATGTCAAATCCTATCTTGGTGCCTTTTTAAAAGAGCTGAACTGATACATTGTTTCTATAGAATTTACCATGTTCTATCATGGATTATGAGTCATGATATAAACGACTTATGCCACCTGTTTGGCTATAAATTCTTGGGCATATAGACTGGACATTTGTCAGTTTTATGGTCCCCAAATATCTAGTACAGCACTTTGCACATACTCAGTACCCCAAGCTGTTTGTTAAATGAATAATGATTATAATGTGTTGATATACTTACGTGAAGTTTGAAAAAGTGTCTTTGCATGCTTTTTCTTAGTTGAACATCCTAACAATCCTAGAAAATAGACTGGCCAAATCAACAAGAGAAGCTGACCTCACAGGAAGGTGAGATTTACTGAGCTTGTCTGAAAGTTGTTGGAGTCCAGATTTGTGTCCCCTGTTTGTGTTTAAAGCACTCAGTGTTCTGTCCGGGTCATAATAACAAGACCTAAACCCAACAGCTTACTATGTGGTAGCAAACACTCTAAGTAACTTTACATGGATTAGCCCCTGTGACCTGCACAAAACCCTTGTAGGTAGATGGAATCATTTTCTCATTTAACAGAAATGTAAATGCCCAAAGTCATGCAATCCAGAGATGGTATAGCCAGGATTTAAGCACTGCGCTCTTTATCTTTAGGTTCCCCTATAGCAAGTAGTTATTTGTGATTCATTGAATGAATAACACAGGTCAGCAGCTAGAGGAACCAAGATTTGAACTTAAGTCTTCTACAACCTTTTGTCAATCAAGGAATCCTTTGTTCTATATCCCTGAGGTTTTAGCATTCAATTTTAGCTTGAAGGTAAATGCAATTACTTCCTCTGTGTTGTCCAATAGAACTTTCTACAATGATGAGAATGTCTTACATCTGCACCGCCCTATATTTTAGCTATAAGCCTATGGGGCCTTTGCACATTTGAAACGTAGCTAAAGCAACTGAAGAAATGAAGTTCTAATTTTATTTTTATTTTAATTTAAATAGTCCCATGGGATTATTAGCTACTATATTGCTCAGCTTCATTCTAGTCTCTTCTCTGATCATTTCATCTGAACGTGGTCTCATTTCTCTGGCAGTTAGTTGAGTTTTATTTCAGATTTTAAGCTGATGAATTCTCTGTGCAGTTCACTTAAAATGAACTAAAATATCCAGTCAACTCATGACAGGTAAATTCAATATGCCCAACTCAGTCACCAACCCAAGGATGCTACCATTTGGAGGAAAAAATTTCTAATTTATGATCCTAATCTAAGAGGATATTTCTTCTGGCCTAAGGATGATTTTAGCCTTCTCTTGTGGCCTAACCTTTCTCCATTGGCTTCATCTTCCTTGGTTGGATGCTCTGAGAGGAGTAAGAGACAGGATGACCAGAGGAAAATGCAGACATTTTTCTTTGACATATAAAATTTTAATTCCAAGGGATTATAGCTACTGGGAATTTGGGAATTCAGTTAGACTCCACAAAACTCTTCACATCAAACAAACACACAAAACAAAGAATTTTTTTAAAAAAGAAGAGAACAAAGAGCAAGAATATTTTTCCCATGTAAAGAAAAAAATGTTGCATCTTTACCTGTTCAGCATGATTTTTGTTTTTTGCTCCCTGCATTGCCAGCTCTCGATTTACATAACCATTTTTAACTTTCTCGATAGAACCATACTCGTACATTCCATCTGATGACAATGGAGGGTCCTGAGGGGTTTGCTGTGGGGGAATGCCCTTTGCAACATCTGTAAGTGGGGCTTCAGAGATACTGCACAGATGAACAATAAAACACAAAGTGAGCACCAATGCAGAGAAGAAGAACATGACCTGGAATTCTGTACCCAGCAGTCTTCCCAGTTCCAGATGGGCCCAGTCTATAGCACCCGAAAGGTAACCCAGGGCACCTCCGAAACCTGGAAAGCAAAAAAAGCTGTGTTAGCATATTTAGCAAATTATTGTTCATTTTCTTCATGCATAGACACTCGCCTTCAGTGGGAAGACTCCCTAAAGACAGCAGAGGCAGCCTGGAGATGATTGGAAAAGCAATACAGCAAGAGGCTGAAAAACACGCAGCCAGGCAATGTGGATTCAAGTTTTGGCTCTAGCATTTACTTGGTGAGACCTTGGGCTTCCTCACCCAGAACATGGAGGTAATAGTAGAAGAGTAACCTACTCTTAGGGTCATGGTTTGAAAATAGAAGTGTTCAGGATGGGGCCAGACACATAGCAAGGACTTACTAAGTATTGCTACCATCAGAGATACTGTGACCTTTCCAAAGTGCATTCTCTAGACTGTTTTTGAACTTAAATTTCTCACCAGAAAAAGCCCCAAAGAAAACCAATTTATGGCAGCAATAAAATTAAATGACTTGTAGTTTCTCTATTATTAAGCTTCCTGGGATGACGTAAGCTTGCAAAGTTCAAACAGCCTCAAAAGCTGTCTTTCTTCCTCTATTAGAAGCTAAAGGTACTTGTTCCCAGTTGATAGCTGGGAACAGGAAATAATGAGAACAAAAGTTTACACACGAATTTTTAAAACTCCTATTCTCATTTCACAGGACTCCAACCTGAGGTCTTTTTGGTGCTTGTTTTATCGTCTCAGGCTTAAACATAGTGTCACTTGAGGGATGCTGAGGAAAGGCTCCTCAAAATCTATCCCAGCCTAATTATCTGATATTTAAAATCCAATTATTAGTTATTCCTTTTTTGAGTTTCTGTTTTAAAATACACGTGTTCCTGGTATGGGCAAGAAATTACTCAGCACCAAAGTAGTAACTGTTCCTCAGATGTTCCTTCTGGTGCAGACATTAGTGACTTCTGATAAAGGTGGGAAGATAGCATGGTGGGGGAGGGGACAGTGGACATACTACAGGATGTCAAGGGAATTAAAGGGTTGAGTGCCGGACATATCCTCTACATATGTCACAAACTTATGTAGGGCTGATCCTCCTGTCAAAATTCTTTAAACATCAAACTCCCATCATGCCTACCAACCACAATTTATCTAGCTGAACAGATCAGCTTTCATTTTTGTTTTTGATTTTTTTGTGTGTGTGTATGAGTGAAGTCTCTATTTTATTTCTCAGATAAGTACAATATCTTCACAAGCTAGGGAATCAAGGAAGAAAACAGAACTAAAGGAGTTCCTCTCTAATCCTAAACATCTAAAGTTACATAAACCCTGACCTCAAGAACACAAACCTGAATGCCAAGTACCATGAATCCTAGTTTGTTCAAATTAGTGAAAGAGTGGACGATTTTGGTCACTTCATATTCTGGTTAGTTTCAATTTAACATAGAGACTATTTATGGAGGATCAACAATCTAATCATTGCATTCCAAAAATAAATCATCCTTAGCATGTCCTGAATGCTGACGTGTTTTAAGGCAGAATTATAAGAAATTGTGGCCCATTGGGCACAGTGAAGTAAGACATATAGTCTCTGGAATCAAGAAATTTATGGTCTAGTTATGTGTGATGAGCATATACATAAACAGAAAATTGACAGATGACGGTGAAGTGCCCAGAATTTGAGAGAAAAAGAAGGTCCTGAAACAGCCGTACTCTATGACTGATTCAGAAGAATGTTCTGGGATTTGCGGTGCCTCTGGTTATTATTAGACAATGACTATTCAATTGTGGAGATGCAGAAGGTATCAGAAGTCATGCATCAAGCCAGGCAATCAACCAATAAGAATGTATTAAGTCTGCTCCTCAACCCATTATGACAACAAAAATGTCTCTAGATATTGCCAAATATCTCTGAGGGAAGGAGGTTGAAAAGCGGCCCTTAGTTTAGAACCCCTGACCTAAGTCAACCCTATGACAGACACATTCCTTTTTTGAAACTATCATTTGTAAACAGATCAAGGGTTTCATATTGCCATTCAATTCTCTTATCACTTATGCCTCTATCTTTCAAATTTTTGTTCAGCTGAGCACTACTGGTTGCCTCAGTTGGAAGAATGTAGAGCAGAAGACCCTGCTCATTTGAAAGAATTGATATGTGAAATAAATCCTCCACTGTGCAATGGAATGGTAGTTTTATTTTATGGGAAAAAAATAAGGATACGCATATAATGATGGATTTATATTAGAGGTTAATTTGGACAATTGAGTCCTACAATTGGGAAGTTTCCTGATGCAGTTGCATGTCTACTGGTTTAGTCCAGTTCAATAAACATGCATCAAGCACTAAATATATGTAAATGACTCTACTAACTTCAGGGGATATAAACATAAACAAGACACAGTTTCCCATTTTTTCCCCAGAAGGTGGTTTCAAGTGGGAGAAGCAGATGATGGGAGAAGCTACTTTCAAAATGGTAATAAATGATAAGCTAGAACTCAGAGCTGCGTACTCAGAGTACAAAGGAGTTTCGAAGAGTCGATTATTGGTGCTAGTTAATGGCATCAAAGTAATGTCGATTATTAGTAAATCTGACAGGATTTCTCTTCATTAGCAATGAAGGTTATAAGAGTTCAATATATCAATGAATTAAAAAATTTTGGAGGTAAAAGGAGATTGGAAGAATTAGATCAGAAAGCTATGAGTTCTAGTGGCTCTGTGATGGAAGACCACACAGAGGGAAGAAGGGATTTGGAATCGTGCCTGATTTCCATTCCCATCTTTGTGCTTTCTAGTCACATGCTCTTGGGCACTTCTCTGAGAAACGAGGGTGGTGCTGCCTGTCCTCATCTGAATTTAGTGAGGATTAATGCAAATAATCCATGTCAAGCCCTAGTACATACCATGGCAGAACCAGGTCCCAAACTGAGCTCCCTGCTGACTTCCTACAGTAACCCTAATTCCAGAGCCTCCCCTAGAAGCAGGAGAAGATACCTACTGCACTGAACTGGCTGAAGACAGCCTGCCTGGAGCTTGCTGAAAAGACTTAGTCATTTTAGGCCCGGTGATTAGAACTAGTGGATCATTCTGAGGGCTGAGACCTGGGCTTACCCCTGACCCTATTGTGGCATGTGGCAAGTATCAAGAAAGTAAAATGTATCTCAAACATGGAAAGTGTAAAAATTGCAACTGCTTGATTTTTAAAATATTCCCCTAGAGCAGCCTTCTTAAACTTTAATGCATCACTCTTTGAGTGGCCAGGTGACAGCAGTTTCCAACTAGTTTCCTTTCTTGAGAAATGGTACTTTGTTGTCACAGGATATTTGACCCACAGTTCATAACTGATAAAGCACAGTGATTTGCAGTCCTGTAAAAGTAAGGTAGTTTGCACATATGAATAGGGTTTTTGTAGCCTGGTAGGGAAATTACTCCAAAAGTATTACAGAGGGGTTATACTTTTATTGTCTTGTAGAAGATGAACCAGGTTCATATTTAGTCTAACATTTTTTATTTTGCTAGTCACACACACGCACAAACACACACACACACACATATTTCCTGCAAGAACCTGGGGGAACTCTTCTTATATCTTCCCCATTGGTCCCTTTATTAATATGTTAATTTAAAACCTTGACATATGCTATAACTTAGAGAATTAATAGCACTCTCTTATCTTAGGGAAGGAGGTAAAAAAAAAATACAGGAAAATCTGTCTTATTTGTCCCAAAGCTACTGTTTTGAAGTACTTGTAGCTGCAAGTTACAATAGTACAACAGGACATGGCAGGAAAGCAAAGTGGGCCACTGGGGAATTATCCTAACAGAATATTAAGACAATGGAAAACAAATATTTAAACTTTATCTATTTGCTGCCTCAGATATGATGAGGGCCAGTAGAGGGCTGTAGGAATTCATTAAAGGCCTTTCTTTTGCTTCTTCTGCTTAAGCCAAGGGTTTTATCTTCAAAGACAATCTCCCCAACAAAACCTAGTTGTCTGTGCTATGATAAAGGCTGATAGTTTTACCATTTTACCACCTCCCACACCTACATCCAGACTGTATTTACCTCTGCTGCCAAAATCAGCCTCTTTGAGGCCCCTGGAATCAATCACCAGGCTATTGGGCAAGCCATAAGCCAGAGCGTTTGGAGGACATCTGTTGCGACATTAGACAACGAGCTTTTACAAAGAAGGGCCGGAAGTCATCCAGCTGGCTCCTTCCTCACAAAGCCAGGCTGTATTGTCAAACTCAGGAGAATAAATGGCTTTAGAAGACAGATGTCATATTTCATAACTAATGATGCAACTTGAACAATGGCACATCCTGGAAGAAGTCCAAATATATAGAAATATGTAAAAA
>NW_012109508.1:1058891-1112089 GCF_000951045.1 Mandrillus leucophaeus | reverse complement strand
AAATTGTTGGAGCACCTACCTTCACCAGGAACTGTGCTAGACACTTGAGATACATCAATGAGCAAGACAGACATGACCTCTGCCCTCTTGGAGGCTGAGTACAGGAAAATCAGTCAAAATGATACATGTGTTGTGTTCCCAATGAAAAGAAAAAAAAAATTAAAACTAAAAAAATTTTAAAATTAAAATTAAAAAAAAAAAATGATACATATGCTCTGGTCAAAGACAAGAGCTTGACCAGACAAGCTGATCTGATATTTCTTTAGGTTTACAAAGCAACTTTTCTCTTCAAAGATGCTAACATAATATGTTTAAAATATTGTTCACTGTTTCCATCCCCCTGCCTCTAAACCTGGTTCCCTTTCTCTCATTGGGCCCTTCCTTCACATTTAAACTGGGCCAGGATGCCTCATTGCTTTGAGGACAGGATGTAACAGTACAGAGCAGAGAAACAAGAATGGTTTGTCTTGCTTCTGAGTTCCAAAAGTCCTTAGGCTGCAAAGGCATAGAGAGTAGATTCATTAGGAAATGTGCTTTAAGCACCAGGCTCCCCAGGCTAGACA
The DNA here is from genome assembly GCF_000951045.1 of Mandrillus leucophaeus. Taxonomy (NCBI): domain Eukaryota; kingdom Metazoa; phylum Chordata; class Mammalia; order Primates; family Cercopithecidae; genus Mandrillus; species Mandrillus leucophaeus. Next base: position 1,111,526 of record NW_012109508.1, on the reverse strand, counting down.
GAGAATTCATGATGCGTGCACACATATTGGTAAATCCCTTAGGCAGTGTTAGTCTTGCTGCCTGCTTGACGGGCCTAGCTAGAGTTGGAGCCTTCCCCTGGAAGGCTTGGGGGATCCAAGAGCAGAGAAGATAGGTGCCTCATTTCCTGGTCAGACCCCATGGAAGCATTAAGAACTCCAGGAAGAAAAGTCTGTGCAGGAGGTCGGGCATTAATTGGTCTCGTTCTGGAACCATTTATGGCTGTCTTGAGCTTTCTTAAAGTCTACAGAACTAATATTTCCAGTTCTGAGTTATAATGGCTCAGCACACTGTGAAGTATTTTGCAAAATGCTTTAACTCCTCCTAGTGGTGACCAGGGAGCACGGAGCACAAATGCTAAAATGAAAAAGCTCAGGACTAGAAGTCATCAGTTGAGTCAGACAGCTCCTGTGAGCCACAGCAAATCTTCTCGTTCCCCACCTGACTCCCTTGCTCCAGCAGCTGCTGCAGTGACCAAATCTAAGCCAGCTCTGGCCAGCTTTGCACTGGACAAATGCATCTAGATGGTGCCTAACCTGAGGGAAGACAGAAACAGCTGGGGTTCAGGACTTACAAAACCCATGGTACCACCCTTAGTCAGTCAGTACAGACTGGATTAATCTTCCCTCATTCATCCCCTACATGGAGAGTTCTTTGGTGCCCTTCCTAAGCCTTCTCAGAGCCAGCTCTGTAATGCTTATTGTTTGGCTTGTTCCTCTCCACCATTTCCTTACTCTTGCTCTCTAGAATCCCTTCCCAAATAAACCATCTGTATACAAACCTCTGGGGTCCAACTTTTAGAGGAATCCAGACTAACTCATGAACCACATCTTTGGTTAGCTGGTTGGTTGGCTGGCTTGTTGGTTGGTTGGTTGGTTGATTTTGCCCCTAGTCTATTACTAACCAGCTGTGTGACCTTGGGTTAGACACTTTACCTCTCAACAACACAGCTTAATCAATGATAAAATGAGAATGTTTAAAATTGAATATCCATCCCACCAATAGTTTTTGACCACCTTCTATATTTCAAGCACTATTCAAGATAGTGGTCAATGAACAGGAAACACAATGTTCTTGTACTTGAGGAGCTTATATGATGGTTAGAGAGACAGACAACAAACAATAAAGAAATGGTGCTTCTCATCATGGCAGACCCTAGAGATAAGATGTTTCAGGACTACTGCAAGAAGCTGCCGGAGTGCATGGAGATGGACGGCCATCTTAAGGAGCTAAGGGAACAATTCAAAGAATTTACCAAGCCATATGAAAAGCCTGAAAATGATCTGAAGGCCCTAAAAAGTGTTGGGCAGATTGTGAGTAATGTGCTTAAACAATTAACAGAAGAACAATTCATTGTTAAAGCTGTAGAGGGACCAAGACATGTTGAGAGTTGTTGTCGACAGCTTCACAAAAGTAGCTGAAGCCAGGAACAAGAGTTGCTTTGGATAGGACTACACTAACTATCATGAGATATTTACCAAGAGAGGTGGAGCCACTGATTTATAACCTGTCTCATGAGGATCCTGGGATGTTTCTTATTCTGAGATTGGAGGGCTATCAGAATAGATGCAGGAATTGAGGGGTTACCACTTGAAAACCCAGTTACTCCAGCATGTAGGAATAATACCTTCAAAAGGCTGTTTGTCATGTGGACCACCATAAACAGGAAAAACACTCTTGGCACACAAGCTATTGTTAGCCAGCTGAACTGCAATTTTTTTCCTTTTTTTTTTTTTGGAGACAGGGTCTCACTCTATTGTCCAGGCTGGAGTGCAGTACTGCAATCTTGGCTCACTGCAACCTCCACCTCCCCAACTCAAGTGATCCTCCCACCTCAGCCTCCAGAGGGGCTCAGACCACAGGTGTGCACCACCACGCCCAGCTAATTTTTAATTAATTAATTAATTAATTTTTATTTATTTATTTTGAGACGGAGTCTCATCTGTTGCCCAGGCTGGAGTGCAGTGGCATGATCTTGGTTCACTGTAACCTATGCCTTCTGGGTTCAAGCAATTCTCCTGCCTCAGCCTCCTGAGTAGCTGGGATTACAGGCATGCACCCCCATGCCTGGCTAATTTTCGTATTTTTAGTACAGACAGAATTTCACCACGTTGGCCAGGCTGGTCTCAAACTCCTGACCTCAGGTAATCCACCCACTTTGGCCTCCCAAAGTGCTGGAATTACAGGTGTGAGCCACCGCACTCAGTTTCCCAGCTAATTTTTATATCTTCTGTAGAGATGGGGTTTCACCATGGTATCCAGGTCCACCTACCTTGGCTTCCCACAGTGTTGGGATTACAGGTGTGAGCCACCATGCCTGGCCAGGACTGCAATTTCTTAAAGGTTGTATCTAGTCCTATTGTAGACAAGTACGCTAGTGAAAGTGCTCATTGGATCAGAGAAATGTTTAATTATGCCAGGGACCATCCACCATGCATCATTTTTATGGATGCAATAGATGCTATTGATTGTTGTCAGTTTTCCAAGGGTACTTCAGCTGACAAAGAGATTCGGATAACTTTTTGGAGTTACTGAATCAAATGGATGGATTTGATACTCTGCATAGAGTTAAAATAATCATGGCTACCAACAGACCAAATACACTGGATCTTGCTTTGCTGCATCCAGGAAGATTAGATAGAAAAAAAAAATACATATTGATTTGCCAAACGAACAAGCAAGGTTACACATATTGAAAATCCATGCAAGTCCCATTACAAAGCATGGTGAAATTGATTATGGAGCAATTGTGAAGTTTTCAGATGACTTCAGTGGAGGAGACCTGAGAAATGTTTGTACTGAAGCAGGTATGTTTGCAATTCATGCTGATCACGGTTTTGCAAAACAGGAAGGCTTCATGAAAGGTTAGAAAGTGGCTGATTCTAAGATGCTAGAGCTTAAACTGGACTATAAACCTGTGTAATTTACTTTTTGATGGCTATATAACAGATGTTGGCTTAACGTGAAAACAAAGTTAAAGAAAATAATATATGTATTGCCAATGATCTCATTAAAAGTGTATGAATAAAAATATGAGTAACATCATACAAGTTAATATAGTAATTCAGTAATCCAACTTTTATGGTTGATATGGAAGAAGTTTGTATGTTTGCTAATATCTCATTTATTGCAGCAGAAGTTACAAAAGAAGAATGTGTTGAAGCTTTTCATATTTGCTAGGTGAGCATTTTATAAGACATTGAAAATGGTTTGAGGTAGTAGGATAAGAAAGCATTTTTTATGACTTATTTTATATCATTTGTTTTCCTCATTCTAAAAAGTTGAATAAGATCTGTTTGATTCAGATCTACAAAAATAAACAAATGAAAAAATAATACCATGTCAGGTAATGATGGGTACCTCTGTGATGGGAGTCAGGGCTGGGGGTGTGTGTTTGTAATCAGAGTAACAAAGCAAGGAGGCCAAAAGTCAATTGCTGATTGGTACCTGGGAAAGCACTTTCGAGCAGAGGAAAGAGGGAGGACAAAGTCCCCCAGATTCCCGCTTCTCTAATCTGACTTTGAGAGTCTTTGAGAGTTGTGTTGATCACATTTGAATGGAAAAGAGATGGCAATTTGGAGACTCTATCACCCTAAATTGCATAAATCACCCTTATTATCCACAAGCTGAAATCCCTGTATCCTTGGTTTCTGCCCTGGCCACATCCTTTCCAAGTTGCCCGAATGAGGAGATGTGAAACTCTACCACGGGTGGAACTTCAAAGGTTTTGTTTGATGAAACAAAACCACTCATCTAGAGATGATTCATAAATGAGAAAAGATTAAAACAGTCTCACACATGAAATGGCTCCTTTTCACTGTGTAAAAGGTTTAGTCAAAGAGTCCCATGTTTCAATTTCATTTTTAAGACTCTTTTCTTGGCCCTTAATCATTTGCTATTTAGAGCATTTGTTGCATGTTCACATTTTTTCTGCATACTTTGAAGTATTAAAAAACAAAAGTTAAAAGAAGCTGATACCTGACAAGTTGCCCATTCTTTTTCCAAAGATGTAGTGGGGCAAGTTTCTCACTGAGTCATTACAAATAAAATGTTTGCAGCCGTAGTGGAGATAGTGGAAATCAAGTGAATATAAACATTTGGTGTTTCATCTCTTTAGGAACCCTCTTTAAACCTTTTAGAGGGTTCCTTGTGCTGTGCCTGTGACCCTTGCAAGGCAGTTAATAACTGACATGGTGTAGAGATTTGCAAGCCTGTGAATGAACGAAAGTTCAGAAATGCTGAGGCTACTCTGCAGTGAATAGGAGGAACCAGGAACTGAACAGGGCTGGCCTTTTCTGTCATGCCTGATCCCAGTCTCCCGCCATGCAAGAAAGCCCACTGCTAAGAACAGTAAAGTCTTGGGTTCAAGCAGCAGAAATATGCTTGGTTAGACTCCCTGGGTATAAAAGAATTTCCAGCCTTCCCTGGTGAGTACCACTCTGTTAGCTCACTGGATTCCACAGCCTCAGGGGCACCCAGCAGTGAAGGATCTGTGTGGTGAGAAGATGCCGGTGGACCCACCAAACCTACCATGGCTACCACATATGCCAGGGATGGAGGAGGGTAGAGTTGCCTTTAAATATGAAAGACAGAAGCTAAAGGAATTAAATGTCTCCCTAGGAGCCAGTACAGTCTTTTCTCTAGAAAATCTCAAAAAATGTCAGAAATATGCTGGGAAATATTTTGGTAATGAACCCTTGGACGCTTATTTATGAAGCATTTGGAAATGCTGGGCCAGAACTACAGTCCTGAAACAAACAAAAAGAATTTCAATTTACTGGGATGATTGGATTCCTTGGGTGAATAATATTTTGCTGTTGATGAAAAATCAAAATGGGCCCTGACACTGAACATGCCTTTGCCAGAAAATGTTTGTTTCAAGCGGAATGCTGTAGTTATCTCTTTGCCAAGGGCATGTAAATTCAGAAAGTTTGGCGTGTATGCAAAGACAGGGCAGAGTGACAAGGCCCTGCTTGTTATTTTCACTCATCTTTTAATGCAGTTTTTCGTTCAGAGTGAGGATATCACAGTGGGGTCACATATCCCACATTTGACTCATCAGAATTCAACTATTCACACTTTGAACACAGGGAGGAAGAGAGAGATTACAAGAAAGACAAGAGTAACATTTTAAATAGTATGGGTAATTCTATTAATTTCAGGAGTAAACATTAAAGGAGAGATAAATCTGCATATATATATATATATGCAGGTTTGTACACACAAAACAAAGCATATTGTATTTTAGGAGTAATCTGAGAGATATTTACGAATAATGTCGACGGTCACTGTCACTGAGTCAGGGACTTTAGAATCAGCCTTAAACAAAGTGAGAGACTCCATGCACTGTCCTACAAGAGGAAGATGTTTTAAGTTGTTTTTCTAGTCGGGGAAAGAAGTTGCTTTGAGCCATCCACACAACCTCAGCTGTTCCCGTACGACCAAAGACATGCACTGGCTGAGGTTTGGGCTTCAGTGCTGGTTATGAGACAAAGGAACGTAATTAAATGAGCATATTTGTCTAATTGGTGCAATTTGTTGTGTCATGTAAAACCATGAATTATAAACAGGGTTATGTAACCCTGGGGTCTCCTTTTACACAATTAACATATTTAAGTGCCTGCTAACAGCAAGGCAATGAACTAGAAGCCATGGGGAATTTGCAGGTAAACCCTCATGGGGGAGTTTACGAATCTTGTAGGAGGGGGAGATAAATACATTGTAAATTACAATACAGGGGAGAGAGTGAACAAATGTGCAGATCAGGTAAAACTGTGAGAAGTGAAGTATATCACTTCAAAATATAATTATCCTTTCATTATTTACTCATATATGGGACTTTAAAACCTCTGATTCATTTTCTTATAATAGTCTTGGTCTTTAATTATTCTTATTAAGCTAACATTCAACTGTGTTTGTATTTTATGTGATAGGTACCAGCTTTGACTATTCAATAGTAATTACTCCTTCCTTCTTGCTAATAGAACCTCAATGTGGTTTAGGGAGATACATGACCAACTCCCCGCAAAACCCTCACTTTTCAACCTCTTTAGGCCACTGAATGCTCACAGAACCCAATTCTGCCTAATGAGAAACAAGCAGAACTGTGGGGGAGGGGAGGTTTCCAGGGCAGATTTGCTTTCTTCATTTAAAGAGCTAATGTAGGCTCCTTCTTCTTCCCCATTCCTTCTCCCTGACCCTCCTCTCTGCTCCTCCTGTCTTTAAACGAACAAGAACTATGGACTCGCATCAACTGTCTTGTATCCAGGAGGCAACATATCCATAAAGCAGCCAAGGAAACATGAAATTGTTGGCTCTGACATCTAACAGCTGACTGAAAGCCAGCAGACACCTGCTTCCAGACTTTTTGTTACATAAGAAAAATAAGCCTCTGTCTTTAAGCCACTGTTTTGTTGGCTTTAGTGACTTGCAACCAACCCCTTCCTAATCATTCTATTCTTTAAGCATATACCAAGTGCTGATAGGGAAGGGGGCAAGAACACGGGGAAGGGCTGAAGGAAATCAACCTGGATTTTAGGGTGGCAGTACCAGTCCCCCCAAAAGATCGTTAAAGTGCACATAACATTGTCTCTCATTCACACATCCCTTATCCTTTCACTCACTCACATGTATGTTACCGCTGGATAGTCCCCTTCCCTCAAGAAGTTTATGGTGTAATGAGTGTGACTAGAAATGTATTCAAACAACTAACATGGAAGGTGGAAAATGGCAAAGGCCAGGAAAGAGACTATAAGAAAGTAGCCCTTTGGAGCTGAGCTGTTTATTTAAGCTGGGAGGTGGTAAAATGTTTTCCTCAGGGTGTGAGCCAAATTTCCCTTTGCCACCAACTGCCCCTCCCTCCAAGGATGGGGTGGAGGTCGGAGGGGTGAGGGGGGTGGGAGAGATTTTCTTCTCCTCCCTGCAGGAAGATCTTTTTTTTTTTTTTTTTTTGAGACGGAGTCTTGCTCTGTCACCCAGGCTGGAGTGCAGTGGCCGGATCTCAGCTCACTGCAAGCTCCTCCTCTTTGGTTCACGCCATTCTCCTGCCTCAGCCTCCCGAGTAGCTGGGACTACAGGCACCCGCCACTTCGCCCGGCTAGTTTTTTGTATTTTTTAGTAGAGACAGGGTTTCACCGTGTTAGCCAGGATGGTCTCGATCTCCTGACCTCGTGATCCGCCCGTCTCGGCCTCCCAAAGTGCTGGGATTACAGGCTTGAGCCACCGTGCCCGGCCCTGCAGGAAGATCTTAAAAGGAGCATTCTGCATGAGAACCTGAGAACAGCTAGATTGGAACATAATACTCCAGTTCCATAACTGCTTTTATGAACACAAAAAGACCTTTTGTGTTTTTCTTGTTTATTTCAAAATTCTAGAATATCTTCATTATGCAAAGAAGGAAAAGAAAAGGGATTGGGGAGGAGGGAAGGGAGAGAAAAGCACGTGTGCTCCCTCTACATCCCATCCAAGCTTCAGGAGCTGGACTCAGTGGCAACAAGGGTAAAAGTGAAAGGGCTCAATTATGGACTCAATTGTGTCCCTCTGCTCCCCAGATTCCTGTGTTGATGCCCTAACCCTCAATGGGACTGAATTTGTAGACAAGGCCTTTAAAGAGGTAATTAAGGTTAAATGAGATCGTAAGGGTGGAGCCCTAATTCAAATCCAACAGGACTGGTGTTCACATAAGAATAGGAAGAGACAGTGAGGGTGCAAGTGCACAGAAGAAAGGCCATGTGAGGACACAGCAGGAAGGAGGCTGTCTGCCAGCCAGGAAGAGAGGCCTAACCAGAAACCAAGCCTGACAGCTCTTGATCTTGGATTTCCATACTCCAGAACTGTAAGAAAATGAATTTCTGTTGTTTAAGCCACCCAGTCAGTGATATTCTGGCATGGCAGCCCAAACAGACCATAAAGGCCCCAGGAGGAGATGAAAATTCATGATGTATGTGTGATCAACTGCAGCCTCAATGGTCTCTCCCTGATGGAGTTATCTACCTCACTGGCACCTTTATGTTCATCTACTCAATAAACTTTTGTGCTTTGATTATTTTGTGGATCTAGTCCCCGACCAAGTTAGAAATTAAGTATACCTGCAATTTGGAAGAGAATGAGGGCCTTTGTTCCTAGAAAATGAGTGAGCATTTCCAAGCAGATCTCCACAGGTAGAAAAGGGGAAAGAAACCTTCAGTGTGAGCAAAGACCCAGAACCTGAAGAAGGAAGGGCTGGCTCCTTCATTTGTACCATTGGTATTTATTTTGAACACCTACAATATGCCAGGCAGGGGTAGAGGAGTGAGGGATGCAGGGAATAAAACCGACCTGCCTGCTGCTCCTTGGAACATGATGAAAAAGTATTCAGAGCACAGAGAATGTGGAAAGAGTAATGGGAAGTAAAGCTTGGAGAGTAGGATGGGAACAGATTGTGGCAGCTTTGAACCTCTGTCTAGGAAAATATTATTCACCCAGGAGGCACATAAGGAGCCATTGCAGCTCATCAAGCAGGAAAGTGTCCTGGTCATGTTTGACTTTTAAAAATATGAATCTGGAAGCTATCAGTTGGCTCAATTGGAGTGGGAAGAAACTGGACACTAGAGAACAGTTAAAGGATGAGTACTGCAAACCAATAATAAAATTCTAAGGCCTCCAACTGACTGAGTGGACACCCCTTCTTGGCCAAGGGGATCCCAAAGAAACCTGAAAACCTAGTTCAGGTCATGATGGGAAGGGAGGTATTGGACATACCCTGTTATAACCCCTCCCTTTGGAGTTTAGACACAACTAACCAGCATTAACATTAAAACAGAGATCATAAAACTGCCATACAAAACAGACTCTTTGTAGCAATAGGATGCCAAATTCCAACCTGACTCTGGTATACCATCACATGACAGATAACAAACCCTAAAGAAAATTAATGTGTTTTACCCAAAATATATTTATTTGATATATTTTTGAATGCCCCTGTAAAGCCATCTTTTGTGGAGGAAATTTTTTTCCTGTAGAGAACCTCTTTCCCTTAATAGTTTGGTTTTTTTTTTTTTTTTTTTTTTTTAGAGCCTGACACCTTCTAAGACTCAAAAAGAGACATTTACCATCTCTTCTCTCTGAAACTTGCTATCTGGAGACTTCATCTACATAACAAGAACCTTGGTTTCCACAATCCTCCTTAACTCAAGCATTTCTTTCTGTTGACTTCAACTCTTTAGGCAAAGCTTAACTCTTTGAATCAATTGCCAATTGAAAAAGTTTTGACTCTACCTGTAACCTGTGAGCCCCTCTCCTCAAGATGCCCCACCTTTCTGGGCTGAACCAATGTATTCCTTACGTTGATTTATATTTTTGCCTGTAACTTCTAGCTCCCTAAAATATGTAAAACCAAGCTATAACTCTACCAGCTTGGGCAACTGTTCTGAGCACCTCTTGAGGTTGTGTTCCAAGCCATAGTCATTCATATTTGGCTCAGAATAAACTTCTTCAAATATTTTAATTTTTTTCCATCAACAGTACTAAAGCTCAGATGAGATGTAGTAAGAGCCTGAATGAAGGTAACATTAAAATTATTGATGTTTGCTGGCACCATACCGTATACTAATATCAACAGAAAATCTCAAATGTTTATTGTCTTAAACTCATAAAAATACTGTTGATGAAAAGAGTCAAACTCTGTAAAATATTTGAAGAGATATATTCTGAGCCAAATATGAAGACCATGGCCTGTGACGCAGCTCTAGGAGATCCTGAAACATGTGCCTAAGGCAGTAGGGCTACAGATTGCTTGGTTTTATACATTTTATGGAGACATCAGACATCAATCAGTACATGTAAGATGTACATTGGTTTGGTCTGGAAAGATAGGACAAATCAAAGTGGGGACTCCCAGGTCATAGGAAGATTCAAAGATTTCCTTATTGGCAGTTGGTTGACAGAGTTTATCTATAGACTTGGAAGCAATAGAAGAGAGTGTCTAGGTTAAAATAAGGGGTTGTGGAAACCAAGGTTCTTATTATACGGATGAGGACACCATGTCACAGGCTTCAGAGAGAATAGATTGTAAATGTTTCTCATCAGACTTAAAAAGGTGCCAGACACTTTAGTTAATTCTATCCTAAATCAGGAAAATAACTGGAAAGGGAAGAGTGAGGAGTACAGAAGGTAGATTTTCCCCACAAGAGACAGCTTTTCAGGGCCATTTCAAAATATATCAAAGAAATGTACTTTGGGGTGTGGGGAAAAGAAAGAGATCAGCCTGTTACTGTGTCTATATAGAAAGAAGTAGACATAAGAGACTCCATTTTGTTCTGTATTTGAGATGCTATTAATCTGTGACCCTACCCCCAACCTTGTCCTTGCAAGAGACATGTGCTGTGGTGATTCAAGGTTTAAAGGATTTTGGGCTGTGCAGGGTGTGCTTTGTTAAACAAGTGCCTGGAGGCAGCTTGCTGGTTGCGCAATGTTGCTCTTTATGCACTAAAAAGGTTTATGGAGATGTTTACATATGCATATCAAGGCACAGCACTTTTCCTTAAACTTATTCATGTCACAGAGAACTTTATTCATATGTGTTACTGCTGACTTTCTCCCTATAATGATCCTATTATCCTGCCACTTCCTTTTCTTTAAGATGGTAAAGATAATTATCAATAAATACTAAGGGAACTCAGAGACCAGTGCCGGCGTGGGTCCTCTGTATGCTGAGCGCCGGTCCCCTGGGCCCACTTTCTCTTTCTCTATACTTTGTCTCTGTGTCTCATTTCTTTTCTCAAGTCTCTCGTTCCACCTAACGAGAAACGCCCACAGGTGTGGAGGGGCAGGCCACCCCTTCATTGGGGTAAAATACTTCTATTTCTTTCAGGGCCCGCTTTGTTGTCATGTTGATACCTAATTGCTACAAACAGTCCGTTTTGTCAGTTTTAAAGTTTCTGCTTTAATGTTAATGCTGATCAACTGTGCTTGAACTCCAGAGGGACAGAGGTATAATGAGGCATGTCCAACCAGCCATTCCCATCATGGCCTAAACTAGTATTTCAGATTTACTTTAGGATGCCCTTGGCCGAGAGGAAGGATCTTTCAGTTAGCTGGGGGTTAGAATTTTAATTCTGGTTTACAATACTATCATGTATTGGCCTTGGAAAAGTTTCCCTAACACAGAGTTTTGTTTTCTAATATCAAGGCAACAAAGCATAGGTCTTTTAGCCACATCTAATACAGTTGTAATCTGGGAAGTGGTGGCCACATTGTCCAATGTCCTATAGATCAATAAACTCAATATCCAGTTCAGAAGCCAGAAAGGCTCCCGTGACTTTGTAATTAATTTCAGCAAATTATAATAAGACAGAAGGCATTGTCAGATTCAGGTTAGGGAAATGAAGTTGGAATTTATTCTGAGATATTCTGGCTATGGATCATGGGCAAGTGACTTAATCACTGAACCTCCTCCCCTACTCCAATTGGTGGACTTTGGGTAAATATTTAACAACTGGCTCTCCAAGAAAAAAAAGCCATGATTTATAGCTTTGCCAATTTCTAGAGTTTTAATACTCCCATCACGGCCAGTTTCAAGCCAGCAATGTGATGTCAACAAGTTCACTGAATTCCTAAAATTTAACAATTGATTCTCAACAAGCCAGCATGAGCCAGCTCTAGCACACCACTGCTTCCAAGGATCAGCTTCCACATCTGAAAAATGGGAATCACACCACCTCCACATGGCCATTGTCAGGACTGAGATAATGTAAGTGAAAATATCTAATACAGGGTCATTAGCATACATGGGGTATTTGAGAAATGTTTGCTTAGTATTTACTGAGCACCTACTATGTAGCAGACACTTCCAGAACTGAAGATTCATCAGAGAACAAAACAAGAGGTCTGCTCAGCTAGGATTGATGTTCTAAATGGGAGAGACAACCAGAAAGAAAAAAGAGAAGGAGAGAGAGAGACAGATGATAGAGAAAAAAATAGCCAGTCAGTTAGTCTGGCAGTGATAAGCACTAGAAAGAAAAATCAAACCCAATAAGGATGAGGAGAAAAAGGAGTAGTATGGTAGGTAGGGTATGTCAGGTATGGTAGCCAAGAAAGACCTCACTGGTGAGAGACATCTGATGAGAAATCCGAGTGGAATAAAGGCATGACTATGGGATTATATGGAGAAGGGTGTCCCAGGCAGGGCAAGAGCTCATGCCAAACCCTGGGGCAGGTATGATGGGCTGGGCCAACTCTAGAGACAGAAGGAGGCCAGTGGAGTGGGAGAACCTGAGTGAGAAGATACAGGTGGAAAGTGCAATGGAAAGGGAAGAAAAGAACAAAGGTGAGGCGGGGGAAGTCTCAAGCCCTAGACATGTCTTAGGTGCCTTTAAGCATCTGGAGACATAGTGGGCAGGGGCCAGTGACAGACAGGGCTGCACTCCTGTCCCTCTGCCTTCCCTACACAGAGGAGGATCTACCAACTGTGCTCCAATGGCCTCACTCCTTCATGTTTTCAACTACTCAAATGTTTGCTCAAATGACAAATATTGACTCCAATGGCTTCCACGGGCAGGCAGCAGTCTTAGCTCTAGAGACAGAAACTGTGAGCAAAACTTGAGCTCTTGCTTTTCAGGGACCTACCTGGCCATAGAAGAAGACAGAATACATCAAAACATAAATAAATGCATTGGCTGGGCTACGAAGACAATCAAACAAGGTGGGCTGACAGAGTCCCCCTCTTAGATATAAAAATCATCTTGGACCAGGATCCTCCTGTCACCTTATATTTCAATGCCTAGTTCTAGCACAGTACTAACTGGTGCTCTGAGTAGCATTGCTCTAAACAATTGACAAACAGTAACCAAAGTAGGCTGGCAACAGCCCCAAGAGATCAAGAGAGCCCCCATTTTCCTCCTGGCATGAACTTTTTCAAGAAATAACTAAGAAATCTCTAAGACATGGAGCTTTTTGTTTGCTTGGTTTGTTTCTCTTTTTGTTTTTTAAAATGTGGTTCTTAGGACACCTGCCACAAAATCATCGGGGATCTTTATTAAATAAGATACAAATGTCTGGGCCCTGCATCAGACCCACTGAATCAGAATAACTGGAGAAGGACCCCAGGCAACTGTATTTTCAATGACCTCCTAAGGAATGTGGATGCTACATTGCTGATGCTTGAGATCCACTGCTCTAATGCAAATGCGCAATCCACAAGGCTTCTTTTCATTTCAGTTGTAATTGTCTCCACAAAGCATTCTTAAGAAAGCTCTTCTGTAAACTTCCTTTGCAGAAACTGCAGCACCAGTCACAAGCTGATTGTTCAGAGAAATGCACGGGGAGACAGGGCCCGCGTGACGGGAGCAGCCCATCAACTGACCCATTCATTCGAAAAACTCCACGTGTAGAGACACTGGATGGCTTTAGTGGAAGCACCTCATTGTCTGGGGAGCTGAAGGAGAGACTTTCTGGAATATTCCCTACCTGTGAAGAGGGCATGGTAGTGGAGACCCTTCTCCTTGTCCTGATGGGAGCAGACATCAAATAAGTAGGCTTTGATGGGCCCATCAATGAAGTCAGCAGCAAAATCAAAGAGAACCACACCTATCATGGTGACACTTACGGCCCAAACCAGCTTCCTCCTTGGGTTAGCAATCAAAGCTAAAAGAAAAATAAACATTGGTCTCCTAAATCCTGTTTTAGATTCATCCGTGTTTTGTAATTTCCACCTAAACTTCTTGCCATGAAATCATCTTCCTTGCTTTTATTTTGCTTTTTTTCCCAAATAAAAATACCTTTTTTTTTTTTTCAGGTTTTAAAAATTATGCAACAAAAGTCCGTAAAACACAAATCTATGGAGACAGAAAGTAAATTAGTACTTGCCTAGGGCTGGTGCATAGGAGAAAAGCTGACGTGACTGTTGATGGTAATGGGTTTCTTTTTGGGGTGATGAAAATATTCTAGAATTAGAGAGTGGTGATGGTTGCACAACCTTGTGAATATACTAAAAGGCACTGCATTGTACACTTTTAATTAGTGAAATTTCTGGTGTATAAAATATCTCTTTAAATAAAAAAGTATGCATGCTTATCGCAAACAATTCCGATTATATAAAAAAAGCTGAGGGAGATGCTTCCAATCCCAGCCCCACTGAAGGTCAGGCTTTGAGGCCTCCTTTTACTCACTTCTGCACATGCAGACACAGGTGTACAATGGTAGTTGAATGTAGTGCTTCTCAAAGTTTGGCATGTTGAACTATCACTTGTACGTCTTATTAAAATACAGATTGCTGGCCCCATTCCCAAGACTCTGATTCAATTCGTGAGCCTGAAGTGGGCCTGAGAAACTGCATGTCTAACAGCCCCTGCTGATGCTGAGGGGCAGGTCAGCGGCCACATCTTTGAATAGCACTGACGCAGTAACCAACTTTCTTCATATAATTTCAGCTCCTTACAATTTTTAATAGCTGGATTTTCATTCTATGGATACCCTGTAATTCATTTACCCAGTCTCCTATAAAAGATACATTGTTGTTTCTCTTGTTTCAGGTGGTTTTTTAAACTTAAGAATAGCATAGATTATCTACACGTTTTAAAAATTACAGTATAAAATTAAATGAACAATAAGCCTATCCGCCGCTTCTCACCTCCAGTCTTTTCGTAATCCTCCTTACAGTCAACAGCGCTTGCAGGCTTTTTGTTCATTCTCCCAGAAATAGCCTACATTTGTACATTTACGCTTTCTTTGAAGTATGTACAAATGGTAATTGATTATCCTGCCTCATAATCATCTATTCTGCTGGCTTGAGAGTTAATGGTCTAAAAATGTGTGCTATTTTTAGCGATCCTTTTTGCAATGCAACTTTATTGTACTACCGTCAACTACTGATTAATTGGTAGCTGATTAATGGCTAGAAAACATGCCGACCCTCAGGTTTGATTTTGTCAGGAATTCGCAATGCCAGAAAGGTCCTCTTGAGCTGATGGGCTTATGCCCTCTGCCTATTAAAATGCTCTACATAAAACTATGAACAGAATTAACTCATTTGGATACACAGGTGATTTATTGTAAATATTTATGGAGCTATTTGGCAGCTGGTCAATTTGATAAGAGTATTAAATAGAGCATAATGGGCTGAAAAAGTAACTCAATTGATAAATATGTAAAAATATTCAATTTGATAAAATAGATACAGATTTGATAAAATAGATACAAATTTAATCCTATTTTTAAATCTTCACCACAATGAAAGATATTTATTTAGATATTTCTAGAAGTAAAGGCTCCCCAACCACAGAATCAGGGCCAAATTTGTCAAAGGGGAAGTTCATTGTAACCTAGGAGAGATCGATTGTGACAAATTTCTAGGAAAGGTCAAACAAATTAATATTCTCCTCCTGCAGAGGTACACACTAGGACACATATCCCTGCCTGCCCACCTTGTGCAGCCGACTTACCTGCTACAACAGTGTCCCCATTGAGGTACAGAGCCATGCCCACGAGCATCATGACTCCTAGGGTGAGGATGTAGGGTCTCCGGCGGCCCCACCTGGACCGGCAGTGGTCGCTGGCCGATCCGACCACGGGCTGCAGCAGGAATCCCAGGATGGGGCTGAGGAACCACACAATGCTGTACAGACTATTGGGCAGACCCACGCTGAGCAGGACTGGGGTCACATACGCTGCCTCCACCGCGTAGCAGAACTCTCGTCCGAACATGGCCATGCTGTGCATAATGAGTCTACTGGTGGGTCTTTTAGGTGGCTCCACAGAGTCAAAGGGGCCATCATCAGCCAGGGATTTATAGATGTGGCCACCAGCCTGCCCACTGTTGCCACCCATGGCCACTGGGAGAGGAACCTTCCTGCGAGCCCACTACCTCCTGTGTGGTGCTAGGGTCTATGCTTCAAACTGGGTTTGCGGAGCCTGGCCGAGCAACCAACAGAGATGGTCAGGCTGGGGGAGGGGCTCAAATTCTTTCCTGCCTCTAAGATCACAAGTTATGATGAGAGGGAGGGGGTGGTGCTGGAAAGCATGACAGAGATTAGCAGCTGTGAATGAGCCCTCTGGCTCCTTAAGACGTTGGAATGTTTTTCTAAAGGGATCCTCCTTTGTACTGTTCCCTCTCTTTCTTTCTCTCTCTCTCTCTCTCTCACACACACATACACAATTACACGCGATCATACACGGCTCCTCTCCCTCTCACACACACGTTATTACACGTGATCACACACACGGTTATCTCAGATGGTATTACACATAATCACAAACACGGTTTCTCACACACATTATTGCACATGGTCACACACATGGCTTCTTTCAGACGCTATTACACATGATCACACACATGGCCTCTCTCACACACACATGCTATTACACATGATCACACACATGGCTTCTCTCTTACACACATGCTATTACACATGATCACACACATGGCCTCTCTCACACACAGGTTATTACACATGATCACACTCATGGCTTCTCTCTTACACACATGCTATTACACATGATCACACAGGCTCTCTCACACACACGTTATTACACATCACACACGGCTTCTCTCTTACACACATGCTATTACACTTGATCACACACATGGCTTCTCTCTCTTTCTCTCACACACACATTATTACACATGATCACACACATGGCTTCTCACACACATGCTATTACACATGATCACAATATGGCTTCTCACACACACACGTTATTACACATGATCACAGACATGGCTTCTCTCACACACATGCTATTACACATGATCACACACATGACTTCTTTCACACATATGCTATTACACATGATCACACATGACCTCTCTCTCACACCCGTTATTACACATGATCACACACGGCTTCTCACACACATACTATTACACGATCACACATGGCTTCTCACACACACAAGCTATCACACATGATCACACACGTGGCTTCTCTCACACACACATTATTACACATTATCACACACATGGCTTCTCTCACACACATGCTATTACACATGATCACGTGGCTTCTCTCACACATTATTACACATGATCAAACACATGACTTCTCTCTCACACACATGCTATTACACATGATCACACATGGCTTCTCTCACAAACACATGCTATTACACATGATCACACACATGACTTTTCTCACACACACGTCATTACACATGCTCAAACATGGCTTCTCGCTCTTGTACACACGTTATTATACATGATCACACACATGGCTTCTCTCACTATTACACATGATCACACATGGAACTTCTCTCACACATTATTACACATGATCGGACACATGGCTTCTGTCACACACACATGCTATTACACATTATCACACACGGCTTCTCTCTCACACTCATGCTATTACACATGATCAAACACATAGCTTCTCTCTCTCACACCCGTGTTATTACACATCACACAAGGCTTCTCACACACACTTTTTTTACATGATCACAAACATGGTTTCTCTCACGAACACACAATTACACATCACACATGGCTTCTCTCACAGACATGTTATTTTACATGATTACACATGGCTTCTCTCACACACGTTATTACACATGATTACACACATGGCTTCTCTCACACACACACGCTATTACACATGATCACACACATGGCTGTGAGATAATAAAGCCTTATTACATAGAGGTTATGTCAAAATGTAAATAAATTGATATCTTTTTATAAACTTCTTTTTATAAATACAGACATTCTATTTTTTTCTGACTACAAGTTTTCTACACACATAGCTCAGGAGTGAAATAACTAGATTTAAAATGGTGGTAGGTCACACCCTTCTTCAAATCATTAGCTGTCAGATCGACCTGATATTTCTCCTCATTGTACTTAATACATTCTACAGTAAGATAATTCTGAGTTTATTCCATATCCTGTGTTTGTCTTTGATTTCCTCAAGAGCAGAGAACAGGTCTGTTTTGTTCATTATGTCATCCCCAGGAAGTATCATGATACCTGGCACCTAGTAGATCCTCAATAAATATTTTCTAAAGGAATTACTGAGTGAATAAAACATACACACTACATTTTGTGCTGCCTGTCTGCTCAGATCTATTTCCTTTGGTGCTCTTTATCTTATGGGGCTACATTTCCAGGGTTCTCTTGTTTTCTGGCTTCCAGGTAGATTTGGCTAATAGGAGGCACTGGTAGGAAGACTAGGGGAGAGAGAGCAGGAAAGAAGCCAGGATATTTCCCTAGATTTCTTTCTTCTCCCTGAGGTATTACTGGCAGTGTCTGTGTCTCCAAGGTGGGTGCAGCAACTTTGGCGTCTGGGTCCAGGTAACACCAGCTTTCCCATGACCCCTGCATTCATAGGAGTGGTCCTGGCTTCCTAGTTTTGTTCATATCAGGGTTGCCTCGCCATCTCCTGGGCTTCTCTGCTCTTTAATCACCAGTGGAATTCTTTATATTAAATTTCTTCTGTTTTAAAGACTTCAAGTGGGTTATATTTTCCTTGCTGGACCCTGAGTTCAAATGAAAAGTCTGAGTTGTAGGGAAAGTCATCTTTTTATTATTTATTTATTTATTTATTTAGAGACAGGGTCTTGTTCTGTTGCCTGGGCTAGAGTGCAGTGGCGCAATCCTAATTCACTGTGGCCTCAAACTCCTGGGCTCAAGTGATCCTCCTGCCCCACCCTTAAGTAGCTAGGACTACAGGCACACAGCTCCATACCTGGATAATTTTTTTATTTTTATTTTGTAGAAATGGAGGTCCAGCTATATTCCCCAGGCTGGTCTTGAACTCTTGACCTCAAGTGATCCTCAATGCCTGGGCTGGAAAACATAACCTTATGGGAAAGTTCCTAAAAATGGTTGACGAACAAGATTGAAGACCAGAATATGAAAGCTTAAACTCTGATTCTGCCTCTTCCTAGTTGCATATTCCTGAGCAAATAATTTCAACTGGTATTTCTAAAACTGTGCCAAGGCACCCAGGGCATTAGAGTGACCTCAAAAGAGTATCTCAGAATATTTAAAAATTTGAACACATAAACACAATGAAACTCAACATCTGTCAGACATCACACGAACTATTAATGAGGTAGTTCATGCCTTCAACATAAGATTGCCCTATAATCCTTCTGATAATTTCATATTTTTGTGAGACTGGGTTTCCCAGTCAGTCTGATAGAAAAGCAAGTATTATATGGACATTAACATGGAGCAGAAAGTGAGGGCAGCAGTGTCCAATCTCATTCCGGGTGAGAAGCTGTACACTGTCCAATAGGTGCATACATCTCCTTAGTAAGTAGTTGTGATTAACAATGAAACAGAAATGAAAAATATATTTTCTTTTATGTGTATTATGTTTTTAAACAGCTAATAAGTTGGTAGGACATAAATATTTAATTTGTTGGGACCTAATTATTTATAAATTGAATGGTTAGATATTTAATTTGGCCTAAGCCACCGTGAAAAAATTACCGAGGCGCTAAGAGAAACATGAACTAAGAAACCCTTCTGAGTCTCTGGTTTTTCTCATCTGTAAAATGAAGAAACCTGCCCCACCTTCCCCCTACAATTGATTGCTGACGACAGTTGACATACTGCGCATAATGGACCTTATTGATGGCCTACGCAACATCCATTCTCTACTCCCTCTACTCTGATGGCACCTGGATTAGATTGTGGAATCTTCCCCTTCATCACATGCCTTTAGGAAGTTGAATCCAGGGAAGCTCCGGGAGCAGGCTGGTTTTATGTAAAGACATAAAACCAGGTGCTCATTGTTAGCTTATCTTCTTTTTCAAAGATTGGTATAAGAAAGGCTTGCAACTTAACTCAGTCCAAGGAGACACAAGACGACTCGCTGGGGGCTCCCGAGATCTTTATTTCTGGATATTGCTGTGTGTGGGTATAAGATCCACAACTTGCTACCAGCCTGAGGAGAAATCAAACACATGGAGAATGGAAAGCTGACAGCCCAGAGAACCGCAGGGAAACAGGCCCGAGTGACTGGACACAGGCAACCCTAAAACTGACCGTCCCTCTGGACTCTAGGTAGTGAGCCAACACATTTCCTCATCATTTTGGATATTGTTTTTTGCAGTTGAAGGCATTCTGATTCAATATAGGTGAAATTATTTTGCAAATTACATAGTGTGATGCAATTGTTGCTAAAGTTCGAATGTGCTTAGAGGGAGATCATGAACACCAAGACTAAAGGCCTGGATGCAGCCTATCATCCTGTTTCATGTGACTTTTATTTATCACCATACAGTTTGTGGCATTTCACCATTTCCTACACTGTAGAATCAAGAATGTAAATAAATGTGTATCAATGTCTTCAAGAATGTATCATTCTTCTTTCACTAGAATTTGCCACCTTCAATTGCCTGCTTCTCTTCCACTCTCCTTAAAACTTCCTATTTTCTCCTTACCTGTCCCCTTTACTTATTTCTAAATCTACAGCTTGTCAAAAGTTAACTGAAAAATAGAGGTGTAACATTTTTTTGCACAGGGTCTTAGACTCTTCAGAAAAAGGAAAGTAAGGGTCACTAACAAAAGCTACTAACCTTGCTTTTATATATTCACCCTTTAAAAGTTCACAACGTACAAAAACCAATTTTTCATTTGAACATTTTGTGTAAAGTCAACTAATTACAGAAATCAATGCTCTAAGCTAGCCTGTTTATTTACAGATTTTTTGCCAACTTGCTTTTATCCTTTCCCTCACTGGTCGATTGAACAGCTATTTTTTTGAGCACCTATTATAAAAGTAACCAAGGTAAAAAGATTTGGTTCATATCCATTAGGATAGTGCTACTCAAAGTGCAGTCATTGAACCAGAATCACAATCACCTGGAAGCTTGGTGGAAATGCACATTCACGGTGCTTACCCTAGACCCATTGCTGTAGAATCTCTGGAAAGGGGCTCAGGAATCTGTTTTAACAGTATCTCCAAGTCATTATTTTGCCTGCTAGAGCCATTAATCTCGGAACATATGGCCTAGTGAATAATTTTGTAAAATATAGTAAAGGCAATTACTATCCTTGCAGATGTGTATGAAGTGAGATGGAAACATAGAAAGGGCCTTAACAATACAAGCTAACACTGAGCACCTAGGATGCTTAGGCACTTCACAGGCATTGTCTTAGACATCACAATGATACAGTGAGATTTCAACCCAAGGCCCTTCTGACTCCGCAACTCATAATCACTGTACAAAACTACCCTAGGGTTGAGTAGCACAGGAAGTTTCACAAAGAAGGCTGTGTTCCAGCCCAGTCTGAGTTTGCTAGATCAACAGACTGGAGCAAAGGGGTCTTGATAGTCCTGGAAAATAATGGTGCAGTATATAGAAAGGAATGGAAACAAGAGAGACCATAGCATAGTTAGGAATTTCAGGTAGTCCAATGTAAGTCCTGCGGAACAGGAGGACAGGGATGGGCCTGGACAGCTAGATAGAAGTCTTATTGTAAGTAAAGGTTTGATATGCTACGTAAATGAGTTTATATTCTACTCTGTAGGAAAAAAGACCACCACAAGATTTTTGCAGGACTGAAAATTCAGTGTGGTATCAAAAACATACCCAGTGGAGTAACATGATAATAATAGTAAGGCAATGATACTAGAGGTCAAGGCTGATAGGGCAACTGAACTGGAGTCTTGGGAAGAGATAAGAGGGGCCTGAATGAAAAGTGCAATGGGGGATAGGCAGAGGGAATGGATTCAAGTGCTGTTAAAGTAGAATTGACAGCACTTCACTCTTGAGATGTATTCATTTAATACATATTTACTAAGTTTCTGCTATGCACTTGGCACTATTCTAGGAACTAGGGATTTTACAATGAACGAAACATACAAAATCCCTCATAAAGCTCCCATTCTAGTGTGTGTTGGTGGGCTGGCGGGGGTGGGAGGCGAGACTGGGGTTAATAAGCATATATGTCAGTAGTGATATATGGTACAAAGAAAAACAGCATAGGGAGAGGGGATAGCAAGTGATTAGGTGGCTGCTATTTTAGACAGAGGCTAGGAAAGGACTCTCTGCAGGGGGGCAATTGGGCAGTGGCCTCAATGAAGTAAGGATAAGCTGAGGACCTATGAGGGCAGAGATAGGCATGGTGGGAATGGAAGCAGGAGACTGGTGAGAGAGAAAGACTTGCCTGGCAGGACGCAGATGATGGCACAATCTGAGAAAAAGAGGCATGTCAGTGAGGCTAACAGGCAGCTGCACAGAGAAGGCCGGCTCTCAGCAGAGAGGGTTAGACAGAGGGGTGGGAATTATCTGCCAGAAACCCGGAGATCATCTGCCAACATTCCCATTCAAAGACACTGACTGAATGATTTCCTGTCAAATTAAAATGGTCAGACTTCTCTATTTAAGGACGTTCATTTTGGTAAACAATAGAGCCAAAAATATTTCAAAGATTCACAAAATGCTATTTAAATGGTATTTAAAGGGTTTTCTTAGAAGCGTTACAAAATCCTATTTAAATGGTATTTAAAGGGTTTTCTTAGCGTTGTACAAACTTAAAAGGACAAGTACACTTTAGGGAAAAAGAAAGCTTTATTTCATAAATTATGATATATTAACTCATTCAAAATATAAGTCAAGAATCTTAATATCAACAGATTATATCAAGCAAATTGGAAGACAGAATAACTACCACAGTTTAGTATAAGTACCCAAAGTATTTATAAATCAAAAGCCCTAATGATAACCATTTTTAGAATTCAATCATCACTGTAGAATCAGAGTCTGTAATTCTTTTCTTGATTAGAGTGGTAGGACACTGCAATACTGTTCCTCCATGTTTCCATGCATACAATGTTATGTGTTACTCTACACTTTAAATGCAGTATTCAAATTCACTTGAGCTGTGGGCCTGGAAGTTAGAGGCTAGCTTTTACCTTATTACTTTCAATGATTTTATCTGACTTAAGCTGATCAATCTCTTCGCGGCTGAATCCAAATTCGTCAAGTATCTCCTCAGTGTGTTCTCCTACAAAAGGATCCCTTTTGAAAGAAGGGATGGCCGGGGTGTTTGACAGCAGAGGTGCAGGGCGGGGGCTCATGCTCTGCTCCTCATTGGTGATAAACGAGCCCCGTTCCTTGCTGTGATCATGATGAACAACCTCCTCTAACGTCAGAACCGGAGTCACACAGGCATCTGTGCCATCAAAGATTTGACACCACTCTGCCTTTGTCTTCTTTGCAAATACAGCTGCAAACTTCTTCTTCATTTCTGGCCAATCATCCATGCTCATCTGATTGGGAAGTTCATCAGACTTTAGTCCAAGTCCTGAGGAAAAATACAATTTCTTAAATTATCATGCTTTGAACAGAGCTATTATAATCAATAAAAATGAATGCTGAGCCCACTGTACTATGCAAAATAAAATGTTCTATAAGGGCTTCTCAAATGAGTCAAGAGAAAAAAATGTAAAGTCAGTTTAAGGTTGGAGTCAAAGGCTGGAGAGGGCAGAGGTAGTCAGACTTGTCACCACCAAGATTTTATTATTCATATTTCATCAAAAGTGGTCTGTTCTCAATGGTCTGGTTTCCAGAAATTGATTTCCTACCTCTGAGTAGATTTTGAAAAAAAATTTCCCCAGGATGTTATTAGCCACTCACACTGAGTTAAAATAACTCCCTATTCTCTATAATGTATTCAAACCTTATAAAAAAATATGAACAATTTTATACATGACCATCTCAGTTTCCAAGGAAGAAGCCTGAAGACAAATTATTTAATTCAGGATTGCAATTTTATAAATACATTCATTTATCTTTATTTTGTTAAAATAAAAGAGCTAGAATGGCCAGGAGTGATGGCATGAGTATAGTGAAAGCTACTCAAGAGGCTGAGGCTGGAGGATTGCTTGAGCCCAGGAGTTCAAGGCCTGGCCTGGGCAACACAGCAAGACCCCCATCATCCATCATCCATCCACCAATCCATCCATCCATCCATCCATCCATCCATACATACATACATATATACATATATACATACATTTTTAAAATAAAAGAGCCCCAAAGGGCTTTGTACTAGGATAAAGGACTTGTAAGGTAACCAAAGACTCATGCAAATTGTTCCTATAACAAACAAAACAGAAACTTATTAGCCAGCCAGTCAACAGTGGGGCATGCAGACTCCTCTCCGGCATGAAAGGAACTTGAAGGGCCCATCAAGACCACAGTGCAGAGGTCATGACAGCAGCTACCTGGGGATTTAACAGGAAAAGTGGCCTCTCTAGCTCTTGACCCCATCTGTGTTTCCTTTACTGACTATGTGGGCCTACCGCTGCAGACATGCCCAAACTCCAGTGCTGATTAAATTATACCCAAAGAGCAGGGCCACTTTACAATAGTTGGTGCAAATGTCCCTTTTCTTCTATAAGCAGGTTTTTAAAAGTGCATGGCTAAGTGTCAAATGATAACGAAAGGCCCTTTCTTTATGCATAACACTGTGTATAAGTTTAGCCAAGTTAATTGAATAATCCTCACTTATAGAATACCTTCCTTCTCTAGCATGTTGACAATCAAGGCTAATGTTAAGTTGCTCTGAAGATGGTAAAGTCCCTATAGAGGTAAGAAGACATAAATACTGAAGCCTCTTCTTAAGGTTTTGAGGACTATGAGGAAATAAGAAGAACTAACACAGTTCCAGATTTTTGTAAGCAGTCTCCTGTGGAATATATAAGTACATTTTCTTCTGTAACCACCAGTCCCATTCAAATACCAGGATGGATAGGAGGCCATAGTTTCAGGTTATCACTATAATCTACAGGATATCTTTCACTTGATGTTCTTTCTTGATTGCCCTGAACTCTGTGAGCGAAAGGCACATAAAATGAGCAACGAGCAAAAAGTAGTGATCTTCACATGCTTTTAAAACAGTTGCTTTTTATCAGGCTGTGATCAGAATCATAACACTGAGTAAAGCTGCAGCCAATATGTTCTCTCTTTAACTTTATAGTTGAGACTACACAGGTCATAGTTTGTATGCTAGAAAAATACTAGAAATCAAAAGTCCCCAGATACTACCCTACCTCTAACACCCCAATTCTCCCATTGTCTACCATGGCTTCGCAGCCCACCATCTCCCATCCTGCCCATGACCCTGACCAAGGCCACAGGATTGAACACCAGTGGTTTAAGGTGAGCTGTTTGCTGTGCTCCTGACACTCCAATATGGAACTTGGAATCCAGTCCCAAGTCGCAGAATCCATAATTGTATAAATACAGTTATAGATTGTGGCTAGTTGTTATGGTAAAATCACTATGAAATTTCTGGTATTTTAAGTCAAATAGATTTTCAGGAACTAGCCTGGGGATTCAGATACCATTTAAAACTTGGGAAAGCATGTTTTGATTTCAAAAAAACTACCCCCCGCCCCCGACACACGACTACAAAAAATGCTTATTCTTTTAAGTACATGCCATAAACTTTACTGCTTTATAATATTAAGTATATAGTAAGCAGTCAAAATTCATGCTGTAAGTATTCAATGATATATGTCCAGGATGGCAATTGTAAACATTATTTTATTATTATTATTTTTGAGACGGAGTCTCACTCTGTCACCCAGGCTGGAGTGCAGTGGCGCGATCTCGGCTTACTCGAAGCTCCGCCTCCCGCGTTCCTGTCATTCTCCCACCTCAGCCTCCCTATTATTTATTTATTTAAGACAGAGTCTCCCACTATTGCCCAGGCTGGACTGCAATGGCACGATCTCGGCTCACTGCAACCTCTGCCTCCCGGGTTCAAGCGATTCTCCTGCCTCAGCCTCCTGAGTAGCTGGGATTACAGGTGCCTGTCACCATGCCTGGCTAATTTTTTTGTATTTTTTAGTAGAGATGGGGTTTCACTATGTTTGCTGAGCTGGTCTCAAACTCCTGACCTCGTGATCCACCTGCCTCGGCCTCCCGAAGTGTTGGGATTACAGGCGTGAGCCACTGCATCCAGCCATAAACATTATTTTTATAATGAAAAATTTGAAAAAATGTAAATGAACTTGCATAGGGAATTGGTTATATAAATTTTAGTACAGGCAGGTAAAAAATATGATATGGCTGCTACATAAAATGGGTGAGGGTAAAGATCTTTTGTACTGACATGAAAGAATGTCTTTGCTATATTGTTGTATAAAAAGCTATAAATTATAAATTTATATAATTATATATATAAAAATTATAAATTGTAAAACAGAAAATAATTGCTGGGTGTTGTGGCTCATGCCTGTAATCCCAGCACTTTGGAAGGCTGAGGCAGCAAGATCACTTGAGCCCAGGAGTTCAAGACTAACCTGGGCAACACAGTAAGACCGTATCTCTACAAAAAAATCAAAAAGTTAGCCAGGCATGGTGGCACAGGCCTGTGGTCGTAGCTACACGGGAGGCTGAAGCAGGAGGATTGCTTAAGCCAAGGAGGTCAAGACTGCAGTGAGCCATGTTTGTGCCACTGCACTCAAGCCTAGGCAACAGTGTAAGAGCCTGTCTCAAAAAATAAAATAGAATAGAATAATTGTGCATGTGTATATGTACAATAAAAATTCTTGAAGGCCACATCCCAAATTTTCCCAAAGTGGAAGAACAAAGGAAAATTTTCCCTTCTTACTTTTTAAAATCTGTATTGCTTATTTTTTTCCTAGCAAACATATAATTTTAAATTTTTATTTCATTTTTGAAAATTGTGGTAAAATATACATAGAGTTTACCATTTCAGCCATTTTTTGGTGCACAGTACTAGGGCATTAAGTACACTCATACTGCTTTACAGCTATCACCACCGTCCATCTGTACCACACAACTCCTGAACTTTTTCATCTTTTCAAACAGAAACTTTGAACCTATTAAACATTAACTCCCGCTCCTACCTTCCCACAGCCCCTGGCAACCACCATTCATTCTACTTTCTGTCTCTATGAATTTGACCACTTTAGATAGTTCACATAGTGGAATCATATAGTATTTGCCCTTTGGTGACTGACTTATTTCACTCAGCATAATGTCTTCAAGATTCATCTCTGTTGTAACGTGTTGAAATTTTCTTGTTTTTTTTCAGGCTGAAACACATTCCATTTTATGTCTGTACCACATTTTATTCACCCATTCATCTGTTGATGGACACTTGAGTTGCTTCTACCTCTTGACTATTGTGAATAATGTCACTATGAACACAGATATACAAATATCTGTTTGAGTCACTGCCTCCAATTCTTTTGGTTATATACTTAGAAGTGGAATTGCTAGATCATACAATTCTATGTATAATTTTCTGAGGAAATGCCATGCTGTTTTTGACAGTGGCTACACCACTTTACATTCTCATTGGTAGTACACAAGTGTTTCGTTTCCTCATACCCTTGCCAACAATTGTTATTTTGTATTTTTTAGAAATAATAATTTGAAGGCCAGGAGTGGTGGCTCACACCTCTAATCCCAGCCCCATGGGAAGCTAAGGGGGAGCAGATCACTTGAGGTCAGGAGTTCAAGACCAGCCTGGTCAACATGGTGAAACTCCATCTCTACTAAAAATACAAAAATTAGCCGGGCATGGTGATGGGCACCTGTAATTCCAGCTACTCAGGAGGCTGAGGTGGGAGAATCACTTGAACCCAGGAGGCAAAGGTTGCAGTGAGCCAAGATCATGCCACTGCACTCCAGCCTGGGTGACAGAGATCACCCAGCTTTTGAAAACTATCTCCTGATAAAACAGCTTTTGAAAATTATCTATTGCTTACCTGATTGTACTATAAGAACCTTGCTATCTCAAAATGTCATAAAATTCTCAGTGTTTTCAGATTTTTTTGTCCTAGAAAATAGCAGGGATGCAGCAGAGTATGTACTTTAAAAAGACTTTGCATACTTATGTTCAGAAACTGAAGATATAAATTAAAGTATGGTCTCAAAGATCTAAAACACAAAGGGAAGTAAATTAGGTATGTAATTAGTACTACCTCAAAAATTATTATTATTATTGTTGTTGTTCTGACACATAGTCTCGCTCTGTCACCCAGGCTGGAGGGCAGTGATGCAACCTCAGTGCACTGCAACCTCCGCCTCCCAGGTTCAAGTGATTCTCGTGCCTCAGCCTCCCGAGCAGCTGGGATTACAGACATGTGCCACCATACCTGGCTAATTTTTGTATTTCTAGTAAAGACGGGGTTTCACCATGTTGCCCAGGCTGATCTTGAACTCCTGACCTCAAGTGATCCACCTGCCTCAGCCTCCAAAAGTGCTGGAATTACAGGCATAGCCATCGCACCCGGCCCTCAAAAAATTATTACAGATGTGGGGGTTTGTCCAGTAGGACTTGAGAGAGAAGAAATGCATATGTGATTAGTAAAAGTAGTATTTTTGTAAATAAATCTTATAAAAGAGAGATAATGCTGAGGCATTTTGGCATGGACTAGGTAGATAAAGTGCAAGGTGATTTAACATGCTATCTCCTAGAGCACAAGCCATCTGTCAGCTAAGGATCCTACGTAAACTTTGAAGGGAGATGAGGTTTAAGGATACCATAAAAGGCTATGGATGCAAAAAGAGGGGGCTGTAAAAATATCAGGGGAGTTACAAAGTTTAAACTCAGCAGAAGAACACCCAGGAGAAGGTGATCAGGAGTTAAGGCGTTGGCACGATGACCTTGCTAGAAAAATGTTGTCTTGTTTCATTTTCAGTGTTTCCAGAAAGGCTTATTCATTGAGGTGAAGTGTGGATGTGAAAAACAAGTCTGCTCCACACATACAGCAGTCCTTCTTCATCTGAGGTTTGGCTTTCTGTGGTTTCAGTTACCCACAGTCAACCGTGGTCTGAAAATATTGAATGAAAAATTCCAGAAATAAACAATTCATAAATTTAAACTGCATGCTGTTCTGAATAGCATGATGCATGATGAAACCTCGCAGCGTTCTGCTCTATCCTGCCCTGGACATGAATCACGTCCATCCTATCCACACTGTGGGGCTACCAATCCATTAGTCACTTAGTAGCCAACTAGGTTATCAGGTTGACTGCTGCAATATTGCAGTGCTTGTGTTCAAGTAACCCTTATTTCACTTCCTAAGGGCCGCAGAGGTTGTAGGTGAAGGTGATGCTGGCAATGTGGATATGCCAAAGAGAAGTCTAAAGTGCTTCCCTTAGGTGAAAAGGTGAAAGCTCTCAGCTTAGGGGAAGAATAAAACTTGTAAACTGAGGTTGCTAAAATTGATGGTTAAGAATGAATCTTATATTCATGAGATTATGAAGAAGGGGAGAAGGAAAAATAAATTCATGCTAGTTTTGCTGTCACAACTCAAACTGAAAAGTTATAGCTATAGTACATGGTAAGTGCTTAATACAGATGGAAAATGCATTAATTTTGTGGGTGGAAGACATAAATAGAAACATCTTGCAACTGACAGCAATCAGGTTTAGTACTATCTGCAGTTTCAGGCATCCACTGGGGGTCTTGCAATGCATCCCCTAAAGATAAGAGAGGACTACCGTATATGTTTTAAAATAACAGGATACATCAAGGAAGGGAGTTAACTTCCAGAGTGGCAGAATGAGAGCCTTCAAAAACCTGTGTTAAAGCAATGAGAACACTAACAACAACTGTCAGAATTAACTTTTTCATAATTCTGGAAATTAAAAGCTTGTAGCAATCCAAGGAGCATTTATTCAAGAAAAACAGCTGAATCTCAGTAACACCAGTGAGCTTTGTGGTGTTAGAACTTATGCCAATTTCATCCCTCTCCCTGTGGTAGCCTTGAAAAGCAACTTCCCCTCAACTCTGGTCAGTTCTGAAAACCAGCAGGAGAAGAGACCCGAGAGGAGGAAAATAAGTTTGGAGCTCCCCCAAAAACACCATCCCCAGAGAACTGTCATTATTTAGCCTGTCGGGCAGGTCCCTGAAAGGCTCCATTCTCAGGGCTTGTCTTTCTGTGATCTAACTCAGAGCTCACTTTGCTCTAGCCCTAAAATGCTGATTAAAAAAAAAAAAAGGCATTATTTTATCACAGCTGTCTTAGGTGGTGTTACTTATTGCAGCTAATGAGATGCTGACCAAAAAACTTAAAAGAAAAAAACTGGGGAATGGTATATCCATAGGGGGCTTTGAAAAGCTCCAACATATTCCTGAGAATTTTTTTACACCTCCTGAGAAGGCCACACACACACCCACGTGCAAGACACTGTGAATGCCCGGGAGAGATCTGAAAAGGCCCTCCTCTCTCACCTCTGGCTGACCTTGAGGCTCTTCACAAGCAAGAAGTTAAGGCACGTAGCGCTTCAGAAAAAGATGGGCGATTTATTGGTTCAAGGCATTTAAGGGCCACAGTGGCTCGTGCCTGAAATCCCAGTACTTTGGGAGGCTGAGTCAGGAGGATTGCTTGAGATCAGGAGTTCAAGATCAGCCTGAGCAAAATAGCAAGATTCTGTTTCTACAAAAAATAAAAAATTAGCCAGATGTGGTCATGTGTGCCTGTAGTCCCAGCTACTTGGGAGACTGAAGCAGGAGGATCGCTTGCACCCCGGAGTTCAAGGCTGCAGTTGGCTATGATCACACCACTGCATTCCAGCCTGGGCAACAAAGCGAGATCCTGTCCCCCAGATTAAAACAAACAAGCAAACAAAAAAAAGGCATTTAAGGACATTTCTGTCCAATCATTAGCTGAAGCTAACACAGTTGACTTCGGTGGCTGCACACGCCAAAGAATACAGATTTAATTTAAGAAAATCATTAAACAAACAGCAATAATAACAAGTCCAGGACTGAGGTCCTGAGGAGTCCTGGGAGGTTGTCACATTGAATTATTTAAAATGTGCAGTACTGTTTTAAAATTTTACACGTTTATTTTCATTAAAACTTACTTAAGTCACTTTGGACCCAGCATGTCCTTAGGTTTTACCCATTCATCCAACTTCTCTGCTGTGAGACAGCCAAGTTCACCGGCAGTCTCCTTTATGGTCGATCCATTTTGGGGTGTTGTCTTAGCAATCTCTGCTGCTTTGTCATACTCTATATGAGGGTTGAGAGCTGTCACCAACATTAGCGACTTCTTCATTAGCTTCTTGATCCTTTCTGTATTGGTCTGGATTCCCTCTATGCAGTTTTCTGTGAAGGAAACTGAAGCATCCCCCAGCAGCCTGAGTGTAACACTAAGTTTTTAATCATCATTGGCTTGAAAACATCCAACTCAATATGGCTACTGCTACCTCCAACAGTTACAGCCACACCGTACCCCATGACTTGGGCTGCAACGATGGTCATCGCTTCACACTGAGTAGGGTTTGCCTCGCCTGGGACGATACTGCTTCCTGTTGCATTTTCAGCAAGGTCAGTTCTCCCAGACCTGGCCAAGGACCAGAACTCAGAAAATGAATATCATTTGCTGTCTTCGTCAGACTGCAGTTGGTAGTGTTCATGGCTCCACAGAGCTCCGCCAGAGCATCATGAGCAGCCAGAGCTTCCAATTTATTTGGAGCAGTGACGAAAGGCAAGCTTTTTAATTTCTGGACAGAGAGGTACCCTTTTTGATCTAGATAAACCATTCTGTTCTATAGTTTTTCCAACTATATTTGAATAGGTGAAGTTAGTATGTTTAACCATAAAATGCTTTCAGTTGCTTGCAAACACAATTATTCCATCAGATGAGAACACATCAAAAATTTGAAAAATTAAAAAAAATCATTCCCGCTATATACAAATAACTTTTAGTATATGCATCTGAAAAGCTACCAAACATAACAATGAAACCTGAAACTTGTAGTAGAAAGGTAAATGCACTGTGATCAGCTTTCACACCACTTCAGAGTATATTCTGAAACTTCTTAGATTCTACATTATTTATACAGCGAATTTTAAATTCAAACATTTCTCAGGAACAAAATGACTCCCATCCAATTACTTAATTAGAGAAGAAGAGATCCCAAATTTTCTTGCTAATTGATGGCAACTTGCCAAGAAGGCAAGAATCTGCAAGACAGGTAATCTGCAAAGGCATAGTGATATAGTAACATATTCTAACAGAATCTCTTTTGCCAAAATCTTTCCATGCTCTGGTGACTTCTGACATTGAAGTGCCATAAGGGACATCTACCAAGGAATAACAGCTGGTAGAATATTGAATGGAAAGTGACCAATGTGGGCAGATCATTTCTAGGGAAGAGTAAGATCTGGGCACACAGGGGCAAGATTATCCAACACAAGGAGTGAAATTAAAGCACCGAACATCCTACAAAAGGGGTTATTATTTTTAAAACCCTCAGCCATTTTATAGACTAGTAAGACTGCTGGTCAATTTAAAAGCCATGGAAAATGCCCCACATTATACTGATGGCTAAACTGGATTAATTTGAAAGTGGCTATATAATAAAAGACATCATAGATTCCAAAAGTCTTTAAAATAGAACCAAAGAACATCTACAGCAAAAGGGGAGCTGAGGGAGACACATGAAGTTTACTTACCTTTGATCAGCAGCTCGTAGAACTGGGGTTCTATTGCTCCAACAGCCATGAATTCCCCATCTGCTGTCCTGTAAGTCGTATAGAAAGGTGCTCCACCATCCAATATGTTCTGTCCTCGAGGTGCTTCCCACAGACTTGATTTCTGAGTTTTCCACAGAAAAGAACTTAAATATGCTGTTCCTTCCACCTTTGAGAAAACAGAATACAAAACAAATCCAGATAAGTCAAGTGTCAAAGCATGAACAATTTATCCTATTCAAGTTAAAAAAAAATTTGCATAAAAATTCTTATCTTAGAGTATACGAAGATTCTACTTAATTATACAACTTCTCTGGTATTTCCAGAAAGTGAGTTAGAGCAGTTTGTATTAGAATAGCAATTGGCTGCACTATTCAGTTCTGAAAATACTGTAAGACTTAGAAGGAATGACTTTTGTTCTCCATTTCTAATAAGTTTGGCAAAATGCTGGTAATTTTTAGCTAGGTGAGGGTACATGGAAGATCACTGTACTATTCTCTCTACTTTTTACAATGTTAAAAACTGTTACGATAAAAAGTTAAAAATTAAAAGAGCTTTTTAAAATGCATCTCCTGATCGCCATACCTATAAACACACACAGATGTAAGAACCATAGCACATTTTAAAGGTAAATCTCATAACAGTAAAATTTGGCTTGTTCTAGCTCGATTCCAATCCCAAGAAAACTGTATTTGAGTATTTAATATATGTTATATTTCGTAATCACTAGAAAGTTATAAAATAAACTGACAATACGGATGGCAGGTATATGCATTTTCTGAGTATGTGCATTTTCTGAGTCCAGGTAAACCGGTTTGGGAATGCCACCTTCCCACTGAGTCCTGAAGCAACTACACGATACAGTACAATTACCACAAGGCTCAAACTCAAAGGCTGGAGGCACTGGTCTATTTGAAGAGGACCATGTTCTGATCTTTATGTCTTTTATAAGCCTAATGTCTCCAGCATCCAAGGGAGAAGGCCCTCAAAACATCCTTGTCTCAAAAGTTACCAATAGAGGAGACCTCGTTCCAGCTGCTAGCAATTTCTCAGTTACTGGCTGTGAAACAACCACAAAATGTATCTTTGGATATATCCAATTTTCCCTTTTAACTTGAAACTTCATACACAACTGAATTTATGGCTATGACACTTATTATCACCAAATAGCTGAGTTCATGTAAGTGGCCTACGGCAGTGCCTTTATTTGAGGCTGGATTACAGAGATGTTAGAGTTCTACATTTATACACATACACACACATATATATACACATATGCATATATATGTGCACTATTTTAAATATATTTTATGTTTATGTTATTTAAGCACATATTTAAATGTATCCTATACCAAATTCTGACTCATCAGAGCCTCAACTCATTAACATTTGTTGCTAGACTTTAAAATACAGCTTTTCCTTCCAATTTTGCATAAACGTTACCTTGTATTTGAAACACTATTAAGGAAAACTTTTGCTCTGCATGGTTCTCCTCCCCTCTTAATTTGTGCTTACTCATACAAAACCAACAAGTTAGCACCTTCAACAAGCAAGTGCCTGCTTTCCGCTCAAGCTTTGTTTCTCTCAGAGCCTAATGCCAAATCAATAGGGCAATAACAGATGAACTGGAAGCGAGCTAGCTTGTCATACAGTGCAAGAGAGAGTTTCAGCAGAGAGTTCTGAATGCTGTTTATTTGACTTTCATGTTCAGGCCAAAGAATGTGAGAAGTTTTTAGACACTGTAGCGAGCTGACCTGGAGAGAAAACGTTTTTGTTTTGCTTCATCATAAATGAAATGCAATCTGAAATTTTAAGCAAGTTTTTTAAAACGTACTTTTTTTTTTTTTTCTTTTTTTAAATGGAGTGTCGCTCTTTTGCCCAGGTTGGAGTGCAGTGGCACAATCTCAGCTCACTGCAACCTCCGCCTCCAGGGTTCAAGCGATTCTCCTGCCTCAGACTCCCGGTCAAAATGAAATATAGTAATAAACTGAATACTGAAAGTGATGAGACAATCACCCATAAACTCTAACTTCCAGTGTTCGTGTTTAGAACAGCTTCACTGGTCTGACAAAATAATATATAAATATTGAGTACGTAAACATAAAATGTTTTATGCTAATAAAATACCCCTTTAATCTCTTTTATATGTTGAATGTCCTAATGAGATTGCTGAAAAATAGACGTGTTAACAGTTACAGGTCCAGTTGGGCCCACTCAGGACAAAAACAAGCTCTGGTCCAATCCTTAGCATCAGCGTCGGGTACAGGCCAAGAAATACAGCAGGAACCCTCCTCGTCTCATCCTAAGGCCTGGCAGTGGCTACCCTGGCACACGGCTTCTCTTGCCCCATTACTCATACACCATGCAGGCCACAGTCGAGAGCCCCCTGACACAGGGAAACTGCAGCCTCAATTTGCCACCAACCTTTGATACTGTTAAAAGAAAAACTTGAGACAAATTAATTTAAGACTTTGAGCAAAGAATGACTCACGAATTGGGCAGTCTGTGGAACCAGACTAGGTTCAGAGTGACTAGTGTAGTCCTGTGGCCAGAGAGGGCTTATGGACAGAAAATGGAAAGCAATGTAGAGAAAACAGAAGTGAGGTACAGAAACAGCCAGCCAGACTGGTTACAACTGGGCCTTTGTCTTGTTTGAACACGGTTTGAACAGCTGGCCGCCTGTGATGGGTTGAAGTACGGCAGCTGTGATTGGCTGAGACTTGGTGCTTATTACAAAAGTAGGTTACAGTCTGTTTACACATCCAGTTAGGTCACAGCTCACTATGTAAGAGAAACCTTTAGGTGGAACTTAAAATATGTAAGGGGGCAGCTTTATGCTACAGTTAATTTAACAACAGTGTGCTCATCATGTGGGCCCAGATTGACTGTAAATACAGCAAAACACACTCCATATTCCAGAGTTATCCTAACCACAGTTTACAAGGAAGCAGCACTACAATAAGGCAGACTCCAGCTCTTCACAGGCAGGCCCAGGTCTGGAATTGTGCTGCTGAACAATGTGAAAACTTTCGGCCTATTAGAAGGTATCTGCCTCCCCCAATCAGCTTCTACAATTGCCTGTGCCACAACGGTTCCTAGTGATGAAGTAATGACTATGATTTACTGATTCTTTTAGCCTTAAGTAATTAGCAAATACTTGCTATCCCCTAATGGAAATATGAGCCCAGAAGAAAGATGACAACATTTTCACATACCCTAAAACCTTACTAACTTCTTTATATTATTTACTTATTTTGAGACAGGGTCTTGCTCTGTTACCCAGGCTGGAGTGCAGTGATGTGATCTCGGCTCACTGCAACCTCTGCCTCCTGCGTTCAAGCAATTCTCATGCCTCAGCCTTCCAGGTAGTGGGACTACAGATGCGTACCACCAAGCCCAGCTAATTTTTTGTATTTTAATAGAGATAGGGTTTCACCATGTTGGCCAGGCTGGTCTCAAACTCCTGACCTCAGGTGATCCGCCCACCTCGGCCTCCCAAAGTGCTGGGATTACAGGTGTGAGCCACCATGCCCAGCCAACCTTACCATCTTCTAATCATTATATAATTCTGATTAGCTACATTCTGCTGAAAGCAGCAATCACCTTTTATTTATATTTGATGATACTCAATTGCATCTCTTCAGTAAATTACTCAAATTATTACTAGAGAAGTATCTAGCCTGAAATTCTCCTTAACACTCCCAAGGTTCCATTTTTGCTCTTAGTTCATTCCTTTTGGACCCCAGGGACCATGCCCATGGGGCAGCAGGGGAAGTTGTTGAAAGCAGTGGCTTTAGGGTCCAACTGCCTCAGGCAGTGCTTTGGACCCTTTCCCGTCATCTGCTTTAGAGGAAGGCAGTTAACCTCTCCAAGCCTTCAAGTCTTCAATGCCAATGACAGTAGCACATCTCCCTCAGGAAGTTGCGTGGATCACAGAAGCCCTGTGGAAGGTACCAGTCTTGAGATTGGTGGGTACTGGTATAAAGCCGGTGCTGCTATCTCATGCAGCGACTAGGCCATGACTACGCCAAGAGCTGGCCCACAAAAGATAAACCACGCTCCCCTGCCGCTGGTACACACTTCAGACAGGGCACACCGGAAAGTGTGAGATGTGCCCTGATGACAGTGTCCCAGAGGTACACATTCAGCACAGGGTGGGTCATGATTCACCATGAAGAGAAGGAAGCGCAGGCTGAAGCTTTGGACATGAGGGGTTTCTAGTAGAAAATGGATTTTGTGAAGACCATCAAGGACCCAATCCAGTTGGCACTCTCAGTCTCTAAACTCTTGAGGTATCCACCAACATTTGACCCTCTAACCATTCCTTTCTTTGGTTTCCATGACAACACTCCATTCCGCTTCTCTCCTTAGCTGTCCTCAGCCCTTGCTTCTCTTCTCTGCCTATGCATTCCTTAAATGCCAGGGTTCTGTCCCCTTTCCTAGTGGATCACATAGTCTCATATGGCTCCCAAATGACTCTGAAATCTGTTTCCGGTCCCTAACCTCAAGTATCCCACCTGGATATCTCAAAGGCACTTCAAAATTGAAATGACCAAAACTGAGTTCCTTTTCTTCTAGTAAAAATAATCACAATGACAAACTTTAACAGAGGGCCCACTGTACGCCAAGCACTGTTCCCACACTGAACAATGGATGAACTCATTGAATTCTCATAGCATCTAACAATGCTATGAGGAGGATGTCATTATTATCTCCATTTTACAAAGGAAACTACAGCGCAGAGAGGTTAAATAACTTGCCCAAGATCACAGAGCTAGTAAATGGCAGAGCTAGGATGGAGGTAGTCAGCTGCCACTCTATGCTCTGACCACTGTGTCCAGCAGTCCTCCTTCAGGACACTAGCAGGTCATCCAAGCCAGAAACCTGGGAGCCAGCCTTAACTTCTCCCTCTTCGCTCCCTGTCAGTCCACTACCAATTCCCAGCAATTTTACATCTCAAATGTCCCTTCAATGCAAACCAACTCTACTATTAACTGCTTTAGTACTTGCCCTGATCTCTTCAGCAATAACCCAGTAACTGGTCTCTCTACCTCCAGTCTTGTCTCCTCAAATCTATTCTCCGTCCTACCTCCAAATGTCTGTGAAAATGCAAACACGCAGTGGCGGTGCTGGAGTGGGCTCTCTTACCCACTAACTGTGAGATCTTGAGCAAATGGCTATGCTTCCGTTCCCTCCTCTTTAAAACAACAATGTATTACAAATGCAGTTTTGAGAAGAAGAAGAAATCA
Organism: Mandrillus leucophaeus; assembly: GCF_000951045.1. NCBI lineage: Eukaryota > Metazoa > Chordata > Mammalia > Primates > Cercopithecidae > Mandrillus > Mandrillus leucophaeus. The sequence continues at coordinate 1,073,857 of NW_012109508.1, read as the reverse complement.
CACAGGGAATGTGCTCAACAGAACATGAGGCAAGCACTCAGTGGATGACAGTGAACAAACAGAAGTGCTATGATATCAGAGCATTCCCTGCAAAACGCAGCAGGAAGGTTTAGACGGGGAGGTCCATTTCACCTCAGCATCCCTAAGAATTTTCTCTACCTGCTGAGGGAGACTTCTTGAACTTTGTTTGAATGATGACTGCTTGAAAATGATATACTAAGCACAAGAGATACTTGAGGAAAATTGCTGAAATATTTAGGTTGGCAAATACTTGGCAAAACCTGCAAGTACTTTTGCACTAACCTAAAACAACATAGGAATCAGATGAGTCGCAGAAAGTTTACAGAACTGACTCCAAGAATAGATGATCAAAATATGACATTCTAACAGATACATAAAGGACATGAGGCTATTTTAAAAAGAAAAGGATATCTTGGTAACTTGGATTGAAACTTCAAATGTCATTTATCTCTTGTCTTCTTAAAAAAAAAAGATTTTAAGCAGCCATATCTTAAACTTAGGGACAAGTGGCAGGCATCTACCCCAATTAATACTTACCATATTTGCATCAATGACCTGACCCTTGCCAGAGCGTGTGCGTTCAAAGAGAGCCATCATGATGCCCAACACGCACATAAGACCACCACCAGCAAAATCAGCCAGGAGATTCAGCGGGGCATACGGATTCTCACCATTTCTGCCAATTTTTGAGAGAACACCTACATCATTAAAAACAAATTGAATGTCTCTTTTAAATTTAATCTCTTCTTAAAATAAATATGTGAGCATCTTAGAGGAATAAGCAATCTCTCCAGTAGATAATCTAAGTGAAAGCTAGTATACATCACTTTTCCAAGAGCGTAGTCAGTAAACTTATAAACAGGCTTTCCCTCAAGACGGGATCCTTGTTTTGTTGTTTTCCTTTCTAAAACCTCTTCCAACCAAAATTTTCAAATATTGCTAAGTTTTCACTCACTCACTTTTGGAAAAGAAAATGCTTATTTATTTTGTGGTTTTAAACCAGTAAATGCACTTTCATTCTTATTAGAAAGAAATGCAAGAAAATACTTGTATACAAGAAAAGGAATTTAATTTTTAAATAGATGTGAAAAGCCAATTCTATTACCCATTTCTTTCCTCAACTTTTAAATGTGTACTCACAGAAAGTCTGAAACGTCCTGTAGTCAACAACACACAGTTCTTAGAATTCTGGAATCAGGCCTATCTCACATGTTGTCATAGGCAAAAACACTAATAAAGTGATACTAGGACCTGAAAACCATGGGCTTCTTCTAGCACTCATAGAAGTCTGAAACAATGACTCAGGCAATGATTCTCAAAATGGTGGGTAGAGATTTTGGGGTGGGGCGAAGTAGCTGTCAGAATCGCACTATGTCAACACTTTCAAACTACAGAGCAACCATCCCTAGTACCCAGTAAGCCTCTTAATTCCTAGCCGGGGCTTGTCTGAGAGCTGACTCAACAAATGTAGTAAATAAATGATGCTAGCGGGCATATATTATCCTTCAAATGTGTTAAGGGGTGGAGTGAGGGAAGGTTGAGAATGATTGTTTCAAGACCCAAACCAATCCATTTTAAACACCCATGCTCTCCTGATTCTGATAAATATTTAAATCTTCACCTTTAAAAATTATTGTTAATCAACATACCTGTAGATCTTGATGGAATAAAAGTATAGACTAAATTTTTTTTCAACATACCTGACAAAGCCAAATAGTTGATATCATGGCCAGCTAACCGGGAGAAGCTTCCTGACTGGCCAAATCCAGTCAGCCTGGCATAAATAAGCCTTGGATTATCCCGCTGCAGAATCTCTGGGCCGAGTTGGAGTTTCTCCATCACACCTTAGGAGAAAAGTAACAATCTTCTTAAGAGAGCATGAATTGAGGATGGAGATAATCCCTTCTCTGAGACAAACTAAATAGCACTATTGCAAGTAATATTAATAACATTTGCTGTGGGCTAATGGCATGTTTACAGCAGTTAAGGCCCCAAAGACTGAAGCCACCATTTCTGGAATGTGTGGCTTCTTTCCAGGATGTAATTTCTCCCGGTACCTCCCTGTTTCCCTCTAGGTTTATCCAAGCCTATTTATTCAATCCCCAGAGCAGGGTCTCATGCCTTTAGTAAATCCCTTTTCTCTCTTTCTATACCACATCAGTGTTTACCACATCCCACCTCAGCTGCACTTGCTTGTACATCCATACACTTATCTTCCCTATCAGCTCATGAGCTCCTCCTGCAGAATTCACACCTGATCTGTTTCCACAGGCGCTAAAGTTCCTAGCATTAGTACCTTCACGAAAAAGTTTAGCACCCATCTGTAGAAAGAGAGGTTAGTGACAATAAGACCTGAGAGTTTTTAAGCTATCAAGTATAATGTTTATAGCACAAACCCCAGGTAACCTGCACCTGAAGTTTCCTGGAATTAAAAGTAATCAAAATTACATAATAAACTCACTGTCTTTACCTTCCTAAGGCTAAAATAAATCACAGAAAATCTCTGGTCATCTACCTAGATAAACACCAGTCACAATCCCTCACCCAGAGGCTATATCCATAGTCCCAGCCAACCTTCCTCCTAATAACAAGACCTTGGACAAGCCTCCTTCATCTTGAATGGAGCATTCTTAAATTATTACATAATCTTAATTATTAAATCATTATTGTTACAAGCCTCAAATATGGCTATGAGGGTTAAATGAGTTAACGCATTTAAATAAGCCTGGTGTCCCCTATGTCAAGGCAGTTGCAGCAGGGATGGAGAGAAATAGTCCGAGTGGGCTAAAGAGCAAAATGACTGTATCGATAGTCATTGAAATTGGATGTGGTGAAAGGAAAACTGGAGTCCATGATGAGGTACAAGTTTCGGATTCAGGCATTCACTGAAATAAATAATACAGAAGGTGGAGATGCTGTTTTAGAAGGAAGAAGGAAAGGCTCAGTTTGGGATTTGTAGAAGCTGCCTGGCGGACAGCCTTGACGGCGATGCCCAGGACCTGTGTATGCCAGTGTCTGCGCTTCTGAAAGGGGAAGTCTACAAAAAGGTGAAAATGATGGGAATGGGTAACGGGGCTTCAGGGAGCAGATGCTGCGACTTAGAACGCCAGCGTTTCAGGCAGGGAGCGTAAGCCTGGGTCCGTGGAAGGCTTGAGGGTACAGCACTCCAAAACTGTAGCCGAATAACCGCCTATATGCAGTTTTCCAGGAGGGGAATCCTATGGCTTTCATTAGATTCTTCCAGGGTTCAAGACCCTCAATTAATTAAGAAAGGCAAATACAGAGCGTTTCTTAGGAAAAAAAAAAAAAGAGGAACTTGGGAAGGAGTCAGAGAGGCCAAAGGAGAAACCCGGCAACAGCAGTATCTCAGAACTCAAGTTTTGGACAATCAAGTTTGGGATGAATGATCACTAACAATACCCTAGGAGGCAAAAACATCTAGAAGGCTGGGGCCGACAAGGGTTCTTGCGGCAACAGGGCAAAGGTGTGGCGGGTGCAGCCTGGATCGAATGGCCAGGCCCCCTCCCCTCCGCGGGAACTTCCACAGAGCACAGGCGGGGCCCGGGCTCACCGCTGCGGAAGGGCTCCAGCAGCACGTCCGACCGCGCGCACAGACGCCGCAGCACAGCGGCTCCCCGCGGCTGCTTCAGGTCCAGCGCCAGCGAGCGCTTGCCCCGGCCCAAGCGGCTCACGTCGTAATGGGAGCCCGGCCGCTCCACGCGCACCACCCGCGCCCCGAAGTCCGCCAGGACCATAGCACAGAACGGGCCCGGGGCCAGGCCGGCCAGTTCCACGACCAAGATTCCCTGCAGTGCCATGGCGCTCCTCAGTACGCCCTGAATGAGACCGAGCAGCCCCTTGCCCCCGCCCAGCAGCCTACAGGAAGCCCTCCCCAGGCCGGGCGCCCCGCCCCCAGCCCCGGCGCCGCGCCCCAAATGCGCCACCCCTGCCCCTCTTTTGTGCGCCTGTGCGAGCCCGCGGAGTCTGCGCACTGGCGCGCTTCCCGCCCGGTCTCCCGGTACTGCCAGTGGCAAATTCGCTAGGTTACTTTTCTTTTTCTGCAACCTAAATTGCTGAGTCCTAAATTGCAGGGACTGACCTTTGGAGTTCCTGCCTGTTACCGTCCTCTCTGGACGCTTTTATTGCCCCATGGCGATCCCCAGCCGTTGTACCATTTGAGCCCCAAGTCCTGCCGTGCTCTAGGGAAATAAAATAACGTAAACACGTAAGAACAAGGCAAAAGCGTTTTCTTCCCTAGGCTGCAGATTGTCTTTTTCACCGCCCCTGCTTAGCTAGCTAGCTAGCTGGCAATTTAATCCAGAAACGGCTTGCGATCCCTCGTAGATGCACTCATTTTGAGTTACAAACTCTGGATTACGTGTCTTTTTAAAAAAGTTTAGACTACACTGGAAAATTATTTTAGTATCAGAAGAACATCAGGGGTGTGGTGCTCATCAGAGCTAAATGAGAACGCTTTAAAAATGTTAGTTTGTCTTCTGCCATTTCTACAGAAAGCTACAATTGCAGGTTTTCAACCTAATACGTGATATTTAAGAGAAAAAAAAAAAAAAAAAGCAATTGCACATAGCCCCACTGCTTTCACAAATCATTTTCTCTCTACTAGATACAGCCTGTCAGGTGGCCTAACGTAATTTTTGACATCTCTAGGAATTTGAATAGAACCAGAAATAGGTGCCAGAGACATGCCTGCACTAATCTTGAGTATGGGTTTATGTATTTCTCAAGCAAGTGATTAAATCAAAAGCAAAACTTGGCATGATTGTAATCAAGATCTTTTAGGCAAGAAAGTCATGATGAGTTTCAGAATTATTTTAGGACTCTGTGGCTTTCTCTTCATAGAAATAGAAAAAAAAAATCCTGAAATTTGTATAAAACCACAAAAGATCCTCAATAGCCAAAGCAACACTGAACAAAAAGAACAGAGCAGGAAGCAACACACTACCAGAATTCAAATTATGCTACCAAGGTGTAGTAACCAAAACAGCGTACTCTGGCATAAAACAGATGCAAAGACCAATGGAACAGAATAAAGAACTCCAACGTGTATTTACAGCCAGCTGATTATCAGTAAAAACACCAAGAATATACATTAAGGAAAGGACATTCTATTCAATAAGTAGTGCTGGAAAAACTGGAAATCCATATGCAGAAGAAAGAAACTAGACCCCTATCCTGCACCACATACAAAAATCAACTCAGAATGGATTAAAAGACTTAGATGTACAACCCAAAACTATAAAACTACTATAAGAAAACAGATAAAACACTTCAGGACATTGACCTAGGCACAGATTTCATGACTAAGATTTCAAAAGCATAGGCAACAAAAACAAAAAATAGACAAATGGGACTATGTTAAACCAAAAGGTTTCTGCACAACAGAGGAAACAACAGAATAAAGAAGCAATTTATTGAATAGGAGAAAATATTTTGCAAATTATTCGTCAAACAAGTGACTAATATGCAGAATATACAAGAAACTCAACTCAACAGCAAAAAATCAAATAATCTCATTAAAAAGTGGGCAAAGGATCTGAACAGACATTTCTCAAAAGACATACAAATGGCCAACAAGTATATGAAAAAATACTCAACATCACTTATCATCAGGGAAATGAACGTCAAAACCACAATGAGATATCATCTTACTTCAGTTAGACTGGCTATTATCGAAAAGACAAAAAATAACAAATGCTGGCAAAGATGCAGAGAAGAGGAGCTTACATACACTGTTGGTGGGAATGTAAATTAGTTTAGCTATTATGGAAAACACTGTGGAGGTTTGTGAGAAAACTAAAAATAGAACTACTATATGATCCAGGATTCCCACTACTGGATATATGTCCAAAAGTATCAGGGGAACCTGCCCTCAATATTTCAACATAGGTTCTTTTTATTTTCCCTAAGTGTCGGCCAGTCTGAGAAATAAAGGGAAAGAGTACAAAGAGAGGAATTTTACAACTGGGCCACCAGAGGTGACATCACATATTGGTAGGTCTGTGATGTCCACCTGAGCTGCAAAACCAGCAAGTTTTTATTAAGGATTTCAAAAGGGGTGGGGGGTGTAAGAACAGGGAGTAGGTCACAAAGGGCAAAAAAGAAGAACAAAGATCACATGTTTCTGAGGCCAATAAAGATCACAAGGCAAAGGGCAAAGCAAAGATCACAAGGCAAAAGGCAAAATCAAAAACTCCTGATAAGGGTCTATGTTCGGCTGTGCATGTATTGTCTTGATAAACATCTTAACAGAAAACAGGATTCGAGAGCAGAGAACCGGTCTGATAAAAATTTACCAGGCTAGAATTTCCTAATCCTAGTAAGCCTGAGGGTACTGCAGGAGACCAGGGCCTATCAGTCCTTATCTCAACTGCATAACATGAACACTCCCAGAACAGCCATTTATAGACCTCCCCCGAGGAATGCATTCCTTTCCCAGGGTCTTAATTATTAATATTCCTTGCTAGGAAAAGAATTCAGCGATATCTTCCCTACTTGCATGTCCGTTTATAGGCTGTCTGCAAGAAGAAAAATATGGCTCTCTTCTGCTTGACCCCACGGGCAGTCAGACCTTATGGTTGTCTTCCCTTGTTCCCTGAAAATCGCAGTTATTCTGTTCTTTTTCAAGGTGCACTGATTTCATATTGTTCAAACACACGTTTTACAATCAATTTGTACAATAGTGGTCCTCAGGTGCCATACATTCTCAGCTTACGAAGATAACAGGATTAAGAGGTTAAAGTAAAGACAGCATAAGAAATTATGAGTATTATTTGGGAACTGATAAATGTCCATGAAATCTTCACAATTTACATTCAGAGATTGCAGTAAAGACAGACGTAAGAAATTATAAAAGTATTAATTTTGGGAACAAATAAATGTCCACGAAATCTTCACAATTTATGTTCCTCTGCTGCGGCTCCAGCCAGTCCCTCCATTCAGGGTCCCTGACTTCCCGCAACACAAAAGAAATGAAATCAGTATGTCAAAGGAATACCTGTACCCACATGTTTATTGCAGCACTATTCACAATAACCAAAATATGGAATCAACTTGAGTGTCCATTACTGGATGAAGGGACAAAGAAAATGTGTACATATACACAATAAAATACTGTTTGGTCATAAAAAAAGGATGAAATCCTGTCATCTGTAGCAACATGGATGGAACTCGAGGTCATTATGTCAAGTGAAATAAACTAGACAGAGAAAGAAAAGTATCACATGTTCTCACTCAGATGTGGGAGCTAAAAATTTGGTCTCATAAAGAGTAGAATGATAGGGGGCAGAAATGAAGAGAGATTGGGTATGAACATGTAGTTAGATAGAAGGAATAAATAATAGCTAAATAATAGTATTTGATAGCACAGTTGGGTGACTATAGTTAACAACAGTATATCGTGTATTTCAAAATAGTGGCCAGATGCAGTGACTCACACCTGTGATCCCAGCACTTTGTGGGGTTGATGCAGCAGGATCACTTCAGGCCAGAAGTTCAAAACCATCCTGGGCAACATAGTGAGACCCCATCTCTACAAAAAACTTGAAAAATTGGCGAAACCCAGTCTCTACTGAAAATACAAAAATTGGCCAAGCATGGTGGCATGCATCTGTAATCCCAGCTACCAGGGAGGCTGAGACAGGAGAATCACTTGAACCAGGAAGGTGGAGGTTGCAGTGAGCTGAGATCACACCACTGCACTCCAGCCTGGGAGACAGAGCAAGACTCTGTCTTGGAAAAAAAAAAAAATTGAAAAATTATCTGGATGTGGTGTACACCTATAAATCTACATACCCATGAGGTTGAGGTCTGAGGATCACTTGGGCCCATGAGTTTGAGGCTTCAGTGAGCTATAATCACACCACTGCATTCTAGCTTGGGAGACAGAGTGAGATCCTATTCCAAAACAAAAAACAAAACAAAACCAAAAACAAAAACAAACAAAAAGCTAGAAGAGAAGATTTGAAATGTTTCCAACACAAAACAATCATAAATGTTCTGGGTGATGAATATCCTAAAAACCCTGATTTGATCATTACACATTGTATGCATGTATCAAAATATCACATGTACTCCATAAATATGTACAAATATTATATATTAATAATAAATCAATAAAAATTTATATGTTGAAGCCCTAACTGTCAGTACCTCAGAATGTGACTGTATTTGGAGATAGGGCCAAAATGAAATCATATGGGCAAGCCCTTATCCAATATGACTAATATTCAATCCTGGTATCCGTAGAAGAGGAGTTTAGGACCAAAAAAACACAGATCTAGGGGAACCATGTGAGGACACAGTGAGATCAAGTGAGGACACTTGCTGTCTTCAAGCCAAGGAGAGAGGCTTCAGAAGAAACTAAACCTGCCAACATCTTGATCTTGCACTTTTATCCTCCAGAACTGTGATAAATTAAACTATTGTTTAAGCCAACCAGTCAGCGGTATTTCGTCATGGCAGCCTTAGTAAACAAATACACCCTCTGCCCCACAATTACAGATGAAGTCTCTAACCAGGGTCTCAGGTCACCCAATAGACTTCATTTTATAACTCAGATAATTGCTTTAGCTATGGAATCGTGCTTCCTAGATTATGGGTTTATTTAACATAAATAATCCTTTGGCCAGGGATATCTTGTAAGTGCATTCAGTCTTTCAATTCTCTTCTCCTAGACAATATCATGCATCTATTTACACAAAATCCAGTTAATATGGAGATTCACTTGCCTTTTTCTTTCCCCTACCGGACATCCCTGTAGTAAGGGGGTAAATGCATCATAATGCAAGCTGTTTTTAACTCCTTCCATAGCTAAAGTCTTTAACTTCCACCTGTAGCTAGATTTCTTTGCCTTCCCACCATAGCATTCAAGAGATAAACACGGGCAGGTGCGGTGGCTCATGCCTGTAATCTCAGTAATGTGGATGGCCGAGGTGAGTGGATCACTTAAGGTCAGGAGTTTGAGACCAGCCTGGCCAACACGGTGGAACCCCATCTCTACTAAAAATACAAAAATTAGCTGGGCATGGTGGCCCCTGTAATCTACTCCAGTGGCTGAGGCAGGAGAATTGCTTGAAACCAGGAGGTGGAGGTTGCACTGAGCTGAGATCATGCCACTGTACTCCAGGCTGGGTGACAGAGTGAGACTCAGTTTTCAAAAAAAAAAAAAACAAAAAAGATAGAGACAAACACTCCCATGATTTTGATGTCCTACAGTCCATTATATCTATCTGCAGACATAACTGTACTATTTATATACTATATTTTGTTTTTTGTTTGATAAAGTATATTATATTGCATTTATTTTTCTGAACTACCTTACCACTCAATTTTATGTTAACTGGCTTCCCATTTCTACTACTTCCTCTTAGATCCATCAGGATTCTTGGCATAAATACAAAAAAAAAGTTCACTGGAAGGATACCAAGTAGCTCATATAATTGCTGGGAAAGCTAGAATTCAGGCAATTGGCAGGGCACAGAATAGTCTGGGCTGCTAGAGTCAAGGTCCAAGGTTGCAGCATGAATGTCTGGTTAGGATAGATAGTCTGCACAGAGACTCCACTCACCCCTGCCCTGCTGAACTCCTGCCTGCTGTGCAGGATCGACACCAGCCTAAATCTGACCCAAAAGGGCAGAGGGACTAACTTGAAGGGCCTCCCCCTGACAATTAAGATGGAGCCGTTAAGGTGGAATAATGACTGTGGTGGATTAAAACACATCAAATATTATGAACATTCATGAGTTCACAATAATGGTTTTTAAAGCCTTCATTAATCCCTGTTGGAGGTTGTTAGGGCACCAACTTTTTACTGTAAAAGTTGAATATTTGTCTTGCCCTCCATATGAATGGTATTTCAGGATAACCAAATAGCTAATGAAAGACTATCTGTCTTTAAAACTTCCACTATTTTGCAACCCCAAATGAAATAGCAGATTTAAGCTATTATCCTAAGTGGCTGCTGAAAACATTAGGCAAAAAGCTAAAGGGGGAAATGTTTTAGTCTCTTCAGCTACTGTAACAAATCCCCATAGACTGGGTAACTTAAACAGACACTGATTTCTACCAGTTCTGGAGGCTGGAAAGTCCAAAATCTAAGTGCTGGCAGAGTCAGTTCTTGGTGAGGGCACTCTTTGTGGCTTCTCATTATGTTCTCACAGGGTGGAGAGTGGAGGGAGAGAAAGAGAGAGGCAAGCTCTCTCTCATGTCCCATGTCCCATGAGGACACTAATCCCCTCATGAGAACCCCACCCTCCTGACCTATCACCTCCTGTATTAGTCTATTCTCACAGTGCTATGAAGAAATATCTGAGACTGGGTAATTTATAAAGGAAAGAGGTTTGACTCACAGTTCAGCATGGCTGGGGAGGCCTCAAGAAACTATCATGGCCCAAGGTGAAAGGGAATCAAGGCATCTTCTTCACAAGGCAGCAGGAAGGATAAAAGCTAGCAGATCTTGTCAGAACTCTCTCACTATCATGAGAACAGCATGGGGAACACTGCCCCTGTGACCCAATTACTTCCCACTGGGTCACTCTCACAACACATGCAGATTACAGGAACTACGATTCAAGATGAGATTTGGGTGGGGACACAGCCAAACCACATCACCTCCCAAAGGTCCCATCACCAAATACCATCACACTAGAGATTAGGATTTCAATATGTGAATTTTGGGGGAATACAAAGATTCAGTCCGTATCAGGGAACTTTATAATGTATAAATTTGGCTTTGACATCCTGAATCCACTGATCAACTTTACAGGAGGTACTATGTACCTCACTGTATGACGCAATGGACAGAACCACCTATGAAGTTTTTCTGCAAAAAATCTGAAGCCTAAATTTAAACAAGCATCTTATTTATCTACTTATAGGAAATATAGAGGATAGAGGATAAACCAAAGGATATAATTGGCAAAATTCACAGTGTTAGAAAGTAAATGATAAAAAAGCAAGAAATTATTGCACATTTAAAAAGACTTAGATACATCAATCAAATGTAATATACAAATATTGTTTGAAATCCTGATTTAACCAAACATACAGTAGGAAGATATTTGTAAGACAGTTGGGATATTGTTAAACACTGACTGGATACTTGATAATATTAAGATTTTTTTTCCTTCTGAGATTATCATTTTTCTTTTTGTGGTTATCATATCTTTTCTTTTTTTTTTTAAATAGAGTCAGCCAGTCTCAAATTCCTAGACTCAAGCGATCCACCTACCTTAGCCTCCCAAAGTGCTGGGATGACAGGCATGAGTCACCTCGCCCTGCCCATGCTTTCTTTTTATGGTTGTTTTTTTAAACTAATCTCTCTGAGATACATGCTGAAGTGTTATAGGCCTTGAAAGCTAATGAAGGAACTTATAATTTCTGACTAACTGGGTTTAAGAATTGCTATGAATCTTTGGTCTTTGTCACTCTCATTCCCTTCTTTTGTGAATAGAAACTTTTATACCTGTTATATGTATTTTCCTGTCCTACTATTTTATTAGATGTGGGGGGCCAATAACTTTTCTTTTTGGTTTCACAGGTTAGCAGATCAAAAGGAACTGTACTCAAGGAGCTGGACTGAAGAATTACTTCCAAAAAGCCTTGTCAATATCTGGACATGATGCAGAGGATGAAATTCTAGACTTTGACATGATACTATGATGATGATATGAGATCTCTGAGGACCTTGCAAGAAAATGACTGTATTTTGCATGTGGGAAGTATTTGGGTCGTTAGGGGCTGGAGGTCAATCGAAGGTTGACTCTAAGATGGCCCAGTTGATCCCCTCCTCCTGGAATTCATGCCCTTGTGAAACTCCCTCCCTTTGACTTTGGGCTGGCCTGGTGACTTGCTTCCAGCCAATAGAATACCACAAGGTGAAGGGATGTCACTTCCATGATTAAGTTCTAAGCTGTTGTGGCTTTTATCTTACTAGCAGACTTTCTGCATTGTATTCTCAGTTTCCAGCTTTGATGAAGTTAGCAGTTCATTGGACAAGCCCGTATCATAATGAGCTGAGAGTGGCTTCCAGACAACAGTTAGCAAAGAACTGAGGCCCTCAGCCCAACACCCTCAACAAATGGAGTTTTGCCAGCAACCTTAGCGAGCATGGAAGCAGAGCCTTCTCTAGTTGAGCTTTCAGATGACCCAGCTCTCGTCTATGACGGTAGCCCTGTGAGAGCTTCTGAAGCAAAGAGTCTGGCTGAGCCATGGCTGGACTCTTGACCCACACAAACCATAAAATAATGAATGTGTGCTATTTTAAGCTGTTAGTTTGTGGTCAGTGTGTATCCATAAATAATTAAAATATGCAGTAACTAATTCTCTTAACAATTCTTTGAGGTACATGCTAGTAGACAACCCAATTTTACAAATGGGAAAACTCAGGCACAGACATTGAGTAACTTGCCCGAAGTAACTCATTTACGCCAAGAGGGGAGAGACTTCTTTCTTATTCCACAATATTGCTGTGAAACTAAAGAGTCAAGATGAGTGACAGTGGGTGTGTTTTGTGGGGTTGCTGCAGGGGAGATAAGGGTAGAGAGTAGTTCTAAGGCATTCTGCAAAGCATGGTGTTGCTATGTCCATTCCACCGGATTAACACTTACCATCCAAACACGGGTTGTGCCTCCTTACCTTGCACTGTCCAATAAACATTTGGAGAAGACATGGTGCGGGGGTGGTGGGGAGAGGGTGGGATGCATGGTCAGCATTAGCTAGCTGTGAAAGTTGCAGACACCACGATGAAATCACTTTCATCAGACTCAGACAAAATAGAGCTGGTAAAGCCCAAAAAAGAGGATGCTCACGCTTGTATGTCTGGCATAAGAAGAACTGTTTCCAAGAACTTTCTAAAAACCCTTTGGTTTATGACTAGACATTCTCCTGGACTGCAATAATTCAGATAAGATATTCTCAAGAACACTTGCCCACTAACAGCATCTCCATCAATAAACTGCTAACAACTCTGGCTTTCAGCTTCTAGAACCAATGAACTCTATTTCTAAGCACCTTATGTAAACCTTTTTTTGCTAACAAAAGCTCCCCTTGCCCTTCCCTCACCAAAGGTACTCGTGGTTTGCCATTCCATGCATTCAGATTATAATACTTATTTCTATTACCAAGTAAATCCAACATATTTAATTTTTTTTCTAGTGTCTTTTTTTGTAAGGTTGACATAATCAATGCTTGTCTTTGAAAGAAAAAAAAAAAATGTGAGCACCTCAAAGCCTCCCATTTTCAGTAGATTGATTTCCCTAAAACTTTGACCTGGTTACCTCAAAACATTGATCACAGTTTAACAGTGATTCTTTAGCTGCTAATTTAAGTACAGATCACACCTTGGCATTGAAAGCCTATGGCATTTCTTCTGTCTCCCTTTCTAGCTGTACCTGCTTTAATGTATTGCTGATGTACGCTGCATCAGCAATTCATTCCAGGCTGACTGCACACTACGCTGTTGCATACAAAGAGCTTGCAGCTTCCTTGCCTCCTTTTTATCAAACTATTTTTCATTGCGTAGAACACTTTGTCGCCCATCCTCATGAATCACAGCCTTACCTATCTGCAGCATTTCTGGCGTTCTCAAATATTGCTAGTAGGAGTGCAGATTTCTTGGAGGACAATTTGACAATATTTATTGGCAATGTTGAACCTTACCTGAGCCCTGTGTTCTTGGAAAGGCACTTTAAAAATCCTCCTTCCCTTTTGTTCTGGGAAATGGCTTGCTGCAAGGAATCATGCTTACTCTTATGACTTAAAACTTTCTTGTTTATGTAGGACATGACCAGGCACAGACCCTCTAAATTCCCACTTTTTTTTGTCTTATAAATGTTAACTGAAGTGTTTGTTGAACTGTTCAATCTGGGCAAAATGCAAAGTAACTTAACTTGACCAAAGTTTAGTAAAGCTTTTCCCCTTTGCCCAGGCACCTAAACTTTGGCCCACTTTGGGCAATGGAACATGGAACCATGTTAAAGTCAACAGCCCCTCCTCCAGGGAACTGGCTGAACTCAGGAAAAAGTGTTCCCTGGTCAATGTCCCATCATATCTGTCACTCGTCCCATCTCCTGCACCCAGTTCTTATTTACTTCTCTCCATAAAGGAAAGCCTATTTGTGTCTGACCTCTGAGCTACAGATCTCATAGATCTCAAAGCCTTCTCCCTATTGTCGTAGTCACCTTCCCCTTATGGCAATAATCCTATTGAATAAAGTCCCTCCTTACATAAGTTTAAGCTGTTTTTTTTTTTTTTTTTTTTAATTTGACATTACTAACAGCTTTTAAAAATATCTAGGCTTTTTGATCAAATAATCCCACTTCTAGAAAATTAATCAAAGGAAATAATGATAAAGCACACATAGTTTACTTTTTTAAAAAAGTGAATGCTCATGACATATTATTTGTAATAGAAAAAAATACTAGAAAAGCAAAAATATTTTCCCAAACAGGAAAGTTAAATAAATTATGTAGCCATTAAAAATATGTTTTCAAATTGTCCCTGGTAGCATTTGAGAGTGTTCTTAATGTGTTAGTCCAAACCATTAGAGCAAGATGCAAAAATATACAAAAAGCTAATTTCAAATTGTTTGTCTTATTACTATGTTGAAAAATAAAGGCCATAAATACATGCAGGAAAAGACTGAAATAAACACTTTAAAATATTAATATTATTTAATGTTTGATGGTGTGATTGATTTTATATTAAATATTTTGGGGAATTTTACAAATTTTCTATAGTGAGTATTTTTTTGTAGTCAAAATATTATATATATACTTAAATATAACACTTCAAACATACCGAAGCAAGGAATTGTCTCTGGCCATCAAATATTATCTTTTCTACAAGCTTTTCTTATCAAAATATTATATATATATATATATTTTTAAATATAACACTTCAAACATCCAAAGTAAGAAATTGTATCT